>NC_046662.1:76913321-76914948 GCF_010883055.1 Belonocnema kinseyi | reverse complement strand
GCGCATACTTTGAATAAAATATTTGTTATCATTCTCTTGAAATAAATGTGTTTTTTTCTTGAAAAAATACCGGTTTCATATGTATACACCTGGTAGTATAATGTATAATTAGGAATTGTATAATTAGAAATGTATAATTAGGAATGTATACTTCAACTCCTACTCGCGAGTCAATTTTTTGCTTATTGAAGAATTTAAAAATCTATACTTTTAGATTAAATTACTAAAAATGGTATAAGTGATAAGTAGAGCCCTTAATTGTCCAAGAATAGAATAATTAGAAAAAGGAAAGATAATAATAAATAAATCATGAAACTTCAAATGTTCAGTGTTTTAAATACAAAATATATATTTTAAACTCTCGTACATTTTCTATATTTAAAAAATCATTATTAATTTAAAAATCGATTAATTAGAAAACAAATCGTTTGGAATAATATAGCTTTATATTTAAAGCATTGATTAACTTTACATTGGAAGATTCAACAATGTTTATATCTTTAAATATAAATTATTCAAAATTGCAGGATTAGAAATCAGTCCCTTAGTACCTTATTTATATCTCTGAACGGTCCATATCGAATAATTTAAAATTAAAATCTTGTAGATTGTCCAATCTTAAAATAGGTACGCTTAAAGTGGAACAAATGTAAATTTAAACATTATTATACCATTTCTGATTGAAGTCCTTCATTGATCAATATAATTTGTAATTGAAGACGCTAAAAATATATTAGTTTATGTTAACCTTATGAGTTAAACCATTTTAAACTACTCAACATTTTTTTGGATTAAATTTTAATCATTTGAAATTATACAGTTTAAAAATCAACGCGTTTCGAAACTTAAACAATTATAAATACGTTTAATTCAACACCGAACAGACAAATATTAAAGTTTCAATATTTAGAAAATTTCAAACTGAATGAAGTTCAATGTTTACGATTTTTAATTTAATCATTAAAATTTGTACTAAAAATCATACAATTTCCGATCGAAAGCCTCAATAGTTTTAAATTAAAGTGAAAAAATACCAAATTTAATAAGTTTATATTTAATAATCTATAAATGAGAGAATTTTTATCGCAATTTTGCACAATTTAATACTGAACATTTTAATAGCCGCTCCATTTTTAGTTCTTCCTTTTCATCTGTCGAATTTTATTTGCCCTTAAGAGAAAATTTTTCAATTCTGAAAGTTTAAATTTTGAATAAACTTGATTTAAAAATCTTAACTTCTAATTATTTTGATGCTTCAAGACTTCGAGAGAAAAAATGTTCAATTTTGATAACTTCTTCTTCAGAATTGTACAATTTTATTTATTTTTCACTTAAAGATCGTCGATTTTGATATCTTCGAATGTATACTATATTCAATGTTTGATCTTTAATCCTTAATATGAAATTTCTAAACGATATTGTCGATTTCGATTGTCACTCTACTCGATTTTCATTGCTATATGCGTGAGACACGAGTTATGAATGGGTTAGACAGAGTTGGAAAATATTGAAAAAATTGTCGCGCTTGCTCGTTCTTTGATAGCTACACGCGTGCGAAAGGGACACTCGTGAGTCACCGTGAGTTAGACAGTAATGAAACGTTACACGCGTTTTCTTGAAGTTAAAT
>NC_046662.1:76897517-76913221 GCF_010883055.1 Belonocnema kinseyi | reverse complement strand
CAATCAACGCTTCTCATTTACCACCACCTTTCCACCCGTACCACTGCAATCGCAATACAGGACATCTGCTTGTTAGTTATGATCGAATTCTTATTTCAATTTCAGTCTCTCTGATTGTTATTTATGATCGTATTTTTATTTCAAGTTTGGAAAGAACATTTTAAAGCCTTCAAAGCATTTGAACGAGCTATCTGGACCATTAAATATATCTATCTGAGTGGCTGCGGAGAATTTCTCCAAGCTTCTCAGAGCCTTGAGAATCTTAAGCATATACTCTGAGATTTCTATCGCTAGGGTTAGTATGTTTTTAATTATAAGTTAATGATTAATCTATTATTTGTTATTAATATACACATTAACATTAAGTCATATTTCTATGAAGCATGGAACTTGTTATTAAAGTCCATTGCTGGTGGAAGATGCGATAACAACTTTTGCAATTTTGAGGTTAGGAATTAATTTTAGAATAAAAAAGCGAACTGCTGGACACAGATTTAGATATTTTTGGCCACTTTAATGTAAATCTTCCGTATATATTTACAAAAATCTATCAAATATTATTTTTTGCTATGAAAGGTTACAAAAATTTACTACAAAAACTTTAAGAAAGTTAAGCTTTACTGAAATTTTTCTTACAAATTACACAAAGATTTCATTCAAATTTATAAAATGTTTGGTGAAAAAACAGAAACTATTTTAATTAGGATTAAAATAAAAAATAGCTTTTTATGTTTTCATCTTACGTCTTTTTGATAAATTTGTTTACTGCGAGGAGTTCGCTCTTGAATTGCAAAATGTAATATTAACCTCAAAATCTCAATAAGTTGCTACCGCATTTTTTATTGGCAATGAAATTTTATAACAAATTTCATGCATCACAGGAATAATACTTAATGTTAATATTGAATGCAAATAATAACTAAAACATTAACTTATAACTAAAAATACACCAATGTTATACTAACTTTACTTAATATCAGAAAAGTACCATTAAACTCTAGGCACTTGACCTTCGCAACAAAACAGCTGTATAAAATGTATAGGCTTCCAAAGTTTTATGCGCTTTTAAGCAATATATGGTTTAAGAAATGAGGGATTAAATGAATTATGTTCAGGTTTATGGATGTATCGGGTTTTCATATTTATATTTCTAATAAAAAAGACAAATTTTCAACAAAACACGGGAATTTTCAAACAAATGATTCCATTTTTAGCTAAAAAAATCAAGTTTCAATAAAAAAGATCACATTTTAAACCAAAATAGAATAATTCAGTTTTTAGTATATAAAACTTAATATTCAATAAAAAAATGAAATTTTCTACAGGTTATTTGAAATTTTAACCAAAACAGGCGAACTTGACAGCAAATAGTAAAAGTTTGAATAAAAAAGATGAAATTTCTATCACAAAGATTAATTTTCTATTTAAAAAAATCTTTTTTAACAAATTATAGAATGTTCAACTAAAATAACTTTCAATCCAAGTACAATAATATATAAAGTATTCAAAATAAGATAGAATTCACTGAATTTCAGGCAGGTTCGACATATTATATAGTAGAATCTTTCAGCGATTAACATTTTTTTATAGTAAATTATGCCATACGTTTTTTCTGATATAAGATCAAAAAAATGGAATTTGGACATCTATGTTAAGAGTAATAAAAAACAGATTCATTCTTTAACCATAAAATAATTTTTAACACAAAAGATGAAGTTTCAATTAAAAATATCAAATTTTAAACAAAAATAGAATAATTCAGTTTTTAGTTTATAAAAGTTAATATTCAATCCAAAAAATGAAATTTTCTACAGGTTATTAAAAACTTTAATCAAAACAGATGAACTTGACACCAAATAGTAAAAGTTTTGACAAAAAAGATGAATTTTTAATCACAACGATTTATTTTTAATTGAGCAAAATTTAAAAACAACAAATAATAGAATTATCAACTCAATTCATTTTCAATGCAAGAACAATATTATAAAAAGAATTTAAAAAAAAATAGAATTTATTTATAACCAGGCAGGTTCTACACATTATTTAGCAGAATCTCTCAGCGATTAAAGTTCTTTTATAGTAAATTATGCAAGACGTTTTTTTCCGATCTGAGACAAAAAAAATCGAATTTGGGCATCTATTTTAAGAATAATAAAAACAGATTAATTTTTTACCCATAAAATAATTTTTAACTAAAAAGATGAAGTTTTAACAAAAAGATATCAAATTTTAAACAAAAATATATTAATTCAGTTTGTAGTTTATAAAAGTTAATAATCGATCAAAAAAATGAAATTTTTTACAGATTATTTCAAATTTTAATTAAAAGAGATGAACTTGACACCAAATAGTCAAAGTTTTAACAAAAAAGATGATATTTCAAGCACAAAGATTAATTTTCTATTTAAAAAAATTGTTTTAAACAAATAATAGAATTTTCAACTTAATTAATTTTCAATGCAATAACAATATTATCAAAAGTATTTGAAATAAAATAGAATTCACTTAAAATCAGGCAGGTTGTACACATTATTTGGCAGAATCTCTCAGCGATAAAAATTTTTTTTATCGTCAATTATGCGAGACGGTTTTTTTCCCATATAAGACAATAAAAAATTGAATTTGGACATCGGTGTTAAAAATAACAAAAGGAGATTAATTTTTTACCCATAAAATTAATTCTCCACAAGAGACGATTGGTTTTCAAGCAACAATGATATAATGAAAATTTTCCTTAAAGGTATTAATACATAGTTGAAGTCTCAAAGAAACAGATGAATTTTTAAGCAAGAAGATTAATTTTATATAAAAAAAGTTTTTGAACAAAAACAAAAACGGAATGTGCAACTTAATAGTTTTGTTCTTAATCACAAAGATGAATTTTCAAACGATAAGACTAATTTCCTACAGCAATAACGAATTTTCATCGTAATATATGGATTCTCAAACCAAAGGGTTGAATTTTCAACTGAAAAAGATAAATTTTTAATTTCAAATATCAATTTTCTACCAAAAATGATATAATACAATTTTATTTTACATAAATTAATTTTTGACTAACTATGAAGGAATTTTCAAAAAAATAATAATTGAACCCTCAATGAAGAAGATGAATTTTCAACCGGGAAGGTTAATTTCCCTGTTTAAAAAGACGGTTTAAAAAAATTCTATTTTTAACAAAAAAAGATGAAATTTCAATTAAGAAGTTTATTTTTCTACCAAAAATAACGAATTTTCAACAAAATTCTGAATTTCTAAATACTGCATCAAAACAGATAAATTTATTTCCAAATAGTTCAATATCTTTAACGAAAAAAGGTCGATTTTAAACCAAAAGGATTAATTTTCTACCAAAACATAAAAATTAAAAAAAAATAATTATTAAGTACAAAAGGTCAATTTTCAATTTAAAATATCAATTTTCAACCGAAAATAGTAGAATCGAAATTGCTTTTGAATAATTTGGTTTTTGACAAACTGAAAAGGATATTTTTTTAAATAACTCAATCCTTAATGAAAAATATTAATTGTCAACCGATAATATTACGTTTCTACAAAAAATTACGAATTTTCTACAAAATCTAGAAATTTTCAAACAAATATATGATTTTTATCTAAAAAAATATCATTTTTTAACCAAAAGTAATATAAGTAGATTTTATCATTATAGAAATTAAAAAAAAAAGAAATTTGAAGAAAATAGTTGAATTTTCAATCAAAAAGGTTCGTTTTGAACCGAAACAGATGAAGCCTCAATTATGAACTTAATATTCAACGAAAAATTAAATAGTTTATTTTTAGTTAAAAAAATAATTTTCAACTTAAAGAAATGCAATTAGAAAAAAGCAGAGTTCTCTACCAAAACAGTTCGCAATTAAAAATATCAATACGTTTTTAACCAAAAATGGAAAGTTAAATTTTCACTTCAATAAATCAATGTTGAAAAAAAAAGAATTGTCAGAAAAATGGTTGAATCCTAAATCAGCAAGAAGATTTTTCAAACAAGAAGATTAATTTTATACTAAAAAGATGAATTTTTAACAAAATCCATAAATTTTTTTTACAATTAGTTAGATTTTTAAATAAAAAGATTACACTTTAATGTAAACAATTAATTTTTCACCAAAAATGTCATAGTTTAATTTTCTGTTAAAAAATTATTTTTCAACAAAAAAAAAGTGTTATGAAAATTATTTCAAAGGAGATCGAATCCATTTACCATTAGGCAGATTCTGCAATTCAAGTCTTTGAATCGATCAGCAAGGAATTTTGGTTGTTTTTAGATTAAATTTTAAGAAAACTATTTTTTCGTCATAAAAAAATTCTATGTTCAAAAGATTAATTTTTAACCGATAAGATTAATGTTTTACAAAAAAGACGAATTTTGAACCAATTACTTGATTTTTAAACTATAAGGGAACAGTTTTTTAAATTTTTTGTTGAAAATGTTCAACAATTTAGATGCATTTTTTATGTGTTGACTAAAATTGTTTCTTGGTTTTAGATTCATTATTTTAGTTAAAAATGTATCTCTGGTTCCAAATGTAAAAATTTTCTTGAAGTTAATTTTTTTATTCAATTCAGCTGTTGTTGTTTTAAAATAATCATATTTTTTAGTTTTTGGTTGAAAAGTTATCTACTTATTTAAAAGTTTAACCATTTTGTTAAAATATTATATATTTTTGGATGAAAAAGTAACTATTTGATTGCAAATTCGTTAATTTTTTAAAACTGAAAATGAAACTTTTTCATTTTCAGTGTAAACGTTTTTGTTAAAAATTTGGCTTTTTAATGAAAGATTTGCATTTGACACCGAATAGTTTAACTTTTAACCAAATAGTTAAATTTTCAACCTACAAATATAAATTTTAAACTGAATGGACACATTTTTAAACAAAAAAGATTAATCTTTAACCAAAAAGAATTACATTAAAAAAAGAATTCTCAATGAATTTTTAATGAAAAGATTTTCAACAAAATATTTAAATTTTTAACCAGAGTTGAATTTTTATGTCATTTAACGCATGAACTAATGTTGGGGAGACTTAACCAAGATTTGCAGGAAAGAGTTTACCAAGTGGCAACAAGCTTATTACATGTGTTTGATTATTACAATGCGCGTTCAAAAGTTTTACTAAATTGATTTATTAAAATTGTGATGTAAAAATGCAAAGTTCATTATTTAAAGAATATGATTATCATCAACGTGAGCTACAAAATCGTAGTAAATGCTATTCATCAATATTAGATGTAAATTAATCTTTAATAAAAAAAAGCTCATTTGGAATAAAATAGTTCATTTTCTACCTAAAAATAAAGAATTCGTTAAAATGCTATTATAAAAGATTAATTACAGTTTCAGATACAGAACTCATCCCTTGATGTCTTGTATTATTTAATGCTAATATTTTGTAACATTCATTAAATATGTATAACATAGAAAAGATAGGCTTTTCATTTATTCTTTTTCATAAAAAGATAAATAGGCGCGCGCAAGACTACTAGTATAATTTATTCCTGTGGTCCGAACAAAACTTTCGTCCAAATTCGTTAATGATGTAAAAAAATGGATTTTACAAAATTTTAGTTTCCTATCTCTGGATTTGTATGGAATTAGATAATAACTGAAATCATATAATTGGATCGACGAAATGGAACGAAAATGATAATCCGATACTGATTTGTTCCTATCTAGAACAATAATATAGTCCCATTTTGATCAATTTTCTCTTATGTTTCCGTTCACAATTTTATCTCGTATAAATTATACTTTTTAATCCGTTTAAATTTTAATTCATCAATGCTGAATAATAGCAGATAAATCTTGCCAATACGAAGCTAATGAAAATTCAGTTAAATGATTTATTCCGCTTATTCGCTCATGGCTATAATCAGGAAAAAGTGGGATTATAACGAGACTTCGAACTTTAGCAGCAAATATTGAATCTCATCCCACTATTTCCGGCGATCTGTACTCTGGACCACCAGAGACCACTTTATTTTATTCAAGTCTCACCGGTCTGCAAGAACCGGCAGCAGACTGGTGTGGCTATTCATCATCCGGCGACGACGTGCTCCCTTGGTTCAAGGGTGCAACTCTGTATCTGCCTTGAAAATTGGAAAATTCCTTTTGGCTCGGATAGGTGCTACACCGCCCGTTCGATGAACCGTAATAAACCTCACATTCGTGAAATTTCTTTCTCGCCAAAATTCCAACGCACTCTTTCCTCTCACTGTACGTAAAAAAATCGTACCGAGTTCCCTTCTGCGTAAGTCAGTCTAAATTCATTGAAGAATCCCTGTACTTTGTTTATTTGAGAATAGCTATTTGTGATACAAGCGTGCAAAATAGGTGAGTCGGAGGTTATTTTACGAGCGAAGCGAGTACGAAAAGTATACGAAGCGAGTGCGAAGAGTATACAAAGCGATCGTGAATCAAGCTTAAAAAGTGTGAAACATGTGCGAAGCGAGTGTGAAGCAAGTCCGAAAACATAATTTTTGTCCTTTTGGATTGACAATTTATCTTCTATCGTAGAAAACTAATCTTTTTTGGTTGTAATAAGAAAACAAATTTTAATTTTTTAAATTGTTTTATTCCGTTTAAAGCAGATTTCAATCTTTTATATTTCTTGTAACATGATAAATAGATTACAGGATTCAAATTCTGGCCTTTGAGTATTAATGGTCAGGAAAAATGAAAAATTGGTCAGAAAATTTCAGGGAATAGTCAGGGAATTTCGAAATTGAAGTTTCGCGGCCATCCTGCTTTATATTACTGAATTTAACTAATTAGTTCAAACTTAGTTTTGCTTTCTTCAAATAATTTTATTAACAGTAAATTTATCTATTCTCGTTTTAGTTGAAAATTTTACAGTTTTCTTGACATAATTTTTTCCTGTTAGCTGCAAAATCTTAGTTAAAAATTCAGCTTTTTTGTTAAATTAAACTGTGTTTTCATTTTAAATTAAAAGCTTTCTGATTAAAATATCAAGTATTATATATTTTTATCCAAAGTTATGTTTAATTTTTTTAAAAGAATTCGAAAGAATATTTTTATTTCGTCAGTGTGCAAAGTTACATATTTCCAAAGTTTAGTTTTCTTTTAAATTTAGTTTTTGTTTTATTATTGATTCAATAATGTTAATAAATTTAATTTGCATGCATGCCTACTACATCGATTCGCAAAATAGATTTTTTTCAAAGCGCGCATGCGTCAATATTATTCTGGCACATTCTGCTGGATTGAAGTACTTTTCACATTATTCAGAGACATTCGGGAAGTCCTTAATTTCAAGGTGGCTGTTGCAAAAAATACTTTTATTCGAAACCCTACTATTTAAAAGAGTACATTCAAAGGGAAATATACTTATCTCTCTCAAATGAAGATTCGCAATTGATAGCTTTACTATTTTAATTATTTAAATTTCCAATTGAATTTATCCGTGATAAACTCGAATCTTTTTTCTTAACTCATTTTTCTAACGCCCTCCCCTTATCAATTCTTCGGTTCATCTCTCTGCAATGCTTTCGGTTCTCGTTTTGTAGTCGTTATTCGAATTCATTCGTCACGTCCGAGCGATGTGTCGAGTCTGTCGGAAACAAAATGTACGCATCCAGCATCCAGCATCAATCACTCAAGAGTCTCTTCTGTACCACGGAACATTTGCCCGATTGCACACGAGTTTAGCAACCTACACTTCTACTCATCAATATGCGTTAAATAAAGGAAAATGAATCCATTCTTCCCCAACAATAACTATATTTTCGAATACTTCTTAACAATATATCATTTTTATAATTTGATCGGTAATAACATTTTATCAAAATCCTATTAAATCCCTAGCGAGTGAAACGATAAATATTTTATGAGCTATAAATTATTCCCTATTATGGCGAACCAGTATTGATATAAGTGAATTATGTAATTAGAATTTAATTATCGATCTATACAAAATGGACCAATCGCGAATCCAGAGATTCAAATACTCAAATATAAATATTTCAAAGTGATCTCTAAAAACGAAACAAAATTTGTGGTCATTTTCTGGTTACCAAATATTTTTCCCAGACATAACATTTTTTTATTTTAAACTTTCATGCCTCAAAAAATGTTCAATTTAAATATCGATAACTTTACTAGAAAATAAAAGAATTTAAAACATTGGAACTCTTCTCAATTTAAAATATTCAAAATTAAAATGAATCCTGTTCTAACGAATTGATACATCAACAATTTTATCGATCTTTTTTCCTCTCTGAAAAAAGTAGTTTCTTTCCTTTAAATCTCTTCTGATTAAAAAAATTACATGTTTTCATTTATATGTAAAAAATATCGCTCAGGAGCGGACTGGAACTCACTAGCGGACCCGATAAAAGTCTTTCAGACCAGCCCTAAAAATAATGCTACCCAATTTTTGTAAAAGAGTTCAAAACACTTAAACGATTTCCAGTGATTTAAAAGGATTTGAATCGATTTTAGGAGAATTAATAGAATTTCTAACGAATTTAATTACTTCAAGAAATTTTAAAAGCTTTCAAATATATTTTTTCCAAGAATTTAAGTGATTTAAAAAAAAAATGAAAGGATTTTAGAGAACTTACAAAATTTAAAAATATTTCAAATGATCTGTAAGAAATTTTATAATATTTCCGAGGATCTCAGTAATTCTGAGAGATTTACAGAGTTCCAGTTAGATATTTCAATCAATTTTCTTGGATTTCAAAGGATTTCATAGGGCTCCACAAGAATTGAGATATTTAAAGGAATTTTAAGGGATATTAAGGCTTTTTAAAAGAATCACAAGAATTTCCGAAAGCCTAATAAATTTAAAGAAATTTAAAAATATTTCAAAGGATTTGAATAAGTTTAGGGCTTTTCCAAGGATTCCAATGAATGTTCAACAGATTAAAAAAAAGATTTAAGTAATTCAAAAAATGGTATGCGGTTTTAAAGAATTTCAAAATAGTAAGAAGGATTTTATAGGAACTACTGTATAAGGATATTGAAAAAATATGTCAGGTTACTTTTAAAGAATTTTAATGGATCCAAGAAGATTTCCAAACATTTCAATAATCTGAAGGAATTTTAAAAGGTCTCAAGGTATTTCAATAATTTGTCCTGGAGTTCGGATATATGTCGCATGTTTTTATAGAATTTCACGGATTACTTCAGAGATTTCATTGGATTTCAGCAGATTATAAAGATATGAAGTGATGATATGAAGTGAAGGAATTTCATAAGAAAGAGGAAATTTTAATAGTATTTCCAAGAATTATAGGGGTTTTAATTTTTAATTTAAGGACTGCCTTTTTATATTTTATATCAAAAGACTTATAAATTCCTGATCACGATTGTTCCTGATTGAGGATTTAAAAATTAATAAACTTTGAAATAAATGTTTGCGAATTTATGCTTTGGAAACTTAACAACTTTTGTTTCAAAATTGGAAAAATTAGACTTTTTCGTAATTTCGCATTTAAAATTATAATTCTAAATTAAAAATACATAAAGTTTTTAGATGATGAAAATGATTAAATTATTATTAGATTAAGTATCAAATGGAATTCAAAATAATATAATGAATTTTATTTAAAAAAATTAGATTTCTATAGAAAAAAAAAATTCACTGTTATTTTCACTGTTCAGCATTGAAGAACTTTGAATATTGTAAACCTTCAAAGCTCAATTATTCTTAAAACATTGAAAAGTATATTATTTTTATTTGAAAGCTTTAACAATAATTAATTATCGATTAATGGAACCGTTACAATCCAATATTTCCAAACCTCGTTTAAAATTTAAGTGCTCTAAAATTATGGTTGTGAAAGTGAATCGTTCAAAATTGATCCTTTTCAAATTATACGTCACGTTTTGAAAAACTAAGGTATAAAAGTAATAACTTGAAAATCAATTATAAAGCATTTCCATGCATGCGGGAGCCAATTCAGTTTGCATATTTAAGGTAAAATACAATATAAAATTTAAGGTGTGTTATAACAAATTGTCAAAGTGACAGTTGGAAATTGTGAAAGATAGACAAGTGATGGGAAGCCAAAAAATCCGGAGGGGGTTGTGGGCTTACGCCAGTTTCGCCACCATGTAGATTCTCGCCTGCAATTGACCTATTTATAGCTTTATAATCATCTCTGCTTAAAGTATAAGGATAAAAATCCTATTACTATGAATCATTTTCTATCTTAGAGCTAAACAGCTTTATCCCTTTTTGTCTCTTTCAGCTATGTCTCTTTATACGTCTTGTCTGTCCACCTCTATCTTCTTATTTCTTTTGGTCAATCTACATTTTCTTCTATCGCTTTCAATCGAACTTTTATTATCTCAGTCTATCACAGAAAAAACAAAAGATAAACTTTACACGACTTCACATCGATTTCCGACGAAAGATTCTCTGCAACAAAAATTAACTTCACAGGATAAACTTTACACTAATATCGGTTAAACTTTCTTTTGACTTTCCATGACATACACATGTTTTTTGAAAGACGCGAATCTGGCTAAACAAAACTTTATCGATCTAAAAAATTTCCTGCAACAAATTTGATTCTTAGTTATTTTCTGTGATCCCTTATGTCTTTACGTCTATCTGTGTCTATGCCATTCTTAGTCTATATTCACATGCATCTGTTTTAATATCATTTTCTCTATCCCAGCCTATCTTTTGCTATGCCCGTCTATCTTTTTCTGTGTATTTTTGTCAATTTTGATTCAAGGATATGAGTTTTTTATTCCCCATTACCGTATCTCAATATGTCCCTTGCCTATATACGTCTATTTTTTCTATATTTTATTTAATCCAGAATCAAGCCTTTCTGTTTCGATCTCCTTTTCCCTATCTCACTCGATCTCTTGTCTATTCACATCTATATTTTCCTATGTCTTTTTCCATACAGATCCACGCGTATCTCTTTTTATTTTTTTCCACCTTTTTGGATTTACGCCTGTCTTTTTCAATCATATTTATCTCATTATATTCCTAATCCATATATATCTATCTTTCTCTACATCTTGTGCATTTTATGCAGGCCAAAACATTGTTGTTGATACGAGAATTTTTGCTTGAAAAATGTTATATAAATATTTAAAAAATACCTCTCTTCTTTTTATGATTGCTTTCATCGTGTCAAAGAAAAATAAAAAAAAATACATTTTTCGAGATGAAAGATTCTTGAGGACACAAAAATTATTTTACTTGCGTGCAACTTACAAAATATCTTTTTATATATGATCTAATTTTTACCATATTTTCCAGTTAAATTTTGAAAACATGGAATGTGGTTTTTACGGAAAACCAGATTTTTTTTTCATTTTAGCAAGTAAGTTTTTTTAGATTGGCGCTTATATAAAGAAGACATTCTGTACATTTCATGCTGGCTATATAATTCTTTCGGTCATAAAATTTTTTTTATGAAAAATGGAATTTTTTTACTTCTTTCACGGGCGATGAAAGATGCCATAAAAGAAGAAGAGGAATTTTTAGTAGAACTGTTCAAAATGAACACAGTTTTTTCTTAGCATTTTGATAACCTGCTTGAAGCTCTCAGAATGTCTTTCTTATTGAAGTACAAATTTAGCAGAAAAATGACAAAAGGGTTTTGGAGAAAATCGACTTTTAATATTTACAGAAAAACGCCGCATTTGGTTAATTTTGAACTTTTTAATAATTTTTTGGTGGATTTCAAAAGAGAACAATTAACCTCATTAGCTTCTGGAACGAAACATTACATATTTCAATAAAGCACAAATTAATTCAAGTGTTTAAAAAAATGTTTTTTGTTAAATTCAACTGTTTTTTATTTTAAATGAAAATCCTTTTTTGTTGAAAAATCGACCATTACATTTTTTGGCTGAAAATTCATTTTTTCATGATGAAAATTTATGTCCTCCGTTGAAAATTGAACTATTTTGTTGAACATTTAGTTTTTTTGGTTAGAAATTAATTTTTTAAACTGAAAATATTACACTGTTTAGTTAAAAATGTAAAATTTGTAGAAAATTTCACTTTTCTAGTATAAAATTAACATTCTTGATTAAAAATGTAACTATTCGATTAAAATTGTATTTATTTTGTTAAGAATTTGTCTTTTTTGGGCGAAAATTAATTTTCTTGGTTGAGAATGTAACTATTTGTTCGAAAACGTAAGTATTTTGTTGAGAATTTGTCTTTTTTATTAAGAAACTATCCTTTTTGGTTAAAAATTAATCTTTTTCGTCGAAAATTCGATTATTTGATTGAGAAATCAACTATTTTGTAGAAATCTCGTATTTTTACTTGAAAATTGAATATTTTGGATGAAAATTGTGTTCTTTATAGACTAAATAATCGTTTTCAGGTAAAAATTTTACTGCCATTAGAAATTTGTCTTTTTTATGAAAACTCATCGCTTCTTACACAAATTAGATCTTTATTGTTCAAAAATGCAAATTCGTTTTTTGGTAGAAAATCAAGTTTCCTCGCTGAAAATTCAAGTATTTCTTAAAATATGTATGTAGATTGAAAATTCCACTGTGATTAAAACTTGATCTTTTCGTTTTTAAAATAACTCATATCTTTTTTCGAACTTTTTTCTTAAACAATACAATATCCTGGTTGCAAATTAATCTGTTTTGGTTGAGGATTCAACTATTTTCTTGAAAATTCGTCTTTTTTAGTTTAATTCGTCTCTCTTTGTTTCAAAATTAAGATTTATCCTTGCTTTAAACGTCAACTAGTTGATTTCTTGTTAAATATTTATCTTTTTTAGTTGGAAATTTGCTTACAGGTTAAACTACTTTTTTGATTCATAAGACGTCTTAAGATTTTCACACTTTTCCCCCATTATCTTACATTATTTTCAAATGACCTCTAACTAAATTTATAAAAAAATGTAGTCAGCGGAAATCTTGTAAGATAGGGGGGCTTAAAACTCACAAATCCAAAAATGGAATCGAAAGAAAATTGAACTCTTGGAAAAAGTGTCCTGTTTTTGGAGAACCGCGCACATTGATATAAAAATTAGGAATGAGATTTGCCTTTGAAAAGTATTTTATTAGGAAAATCCTTAACTTTTTGAGAAAATACCTTAAACGTTTTAACTGTTTTTGTATTGTTAAGAGCGTGTGAAGAAAAATAATGAAAATTAAGAGAAAGTTAGAAAATAATAGCTGTTTGTTCCTTGCAGACTGCAAACTCATCAGTGGAGTGAAAATACAATCAAGACCGTGATCAGACAAAACTGGCAAGTGCGTGGAGCTACTGTGGAGAGACCTATGCAAATGATAGTTACGCCCCGAGTTCGAGAGGAAGTTCGTGCACATTTCAATTGCAAGCTATTGGAGGGCGCGGAATTGGAGGATCAAGGAGAGGATGGAACAGCTCTAACCCACTGGGAAAAACGAGTATTTGAGGTATGATCCACAATTTTCCTAGCTTTCATCATACATTCAATTCATTATAAAGCTCCCTAAATAAGCTTTCAACTTCCACATCTGACTTTTAATCCCTATACCATCCCACTCCACGCTTCTCTTCTAATCTCAGTACTTGTTCACTCAAGTCTCATAATCCTGGATCAATAATTAATTTTCATCCAAGTTTCGAAATAGTTTGTTCACACTGTTCCGTTGAAATTACCTCAATCCAAAGTTTCACGGAGAAAAATGGATTTTCAAACATAGATGATCCTTTCGAGAAAAATAGGTAGAAGGGAATTATCGAAAACCTGGCACTTATTTTTATTGACCACCTGATTGGTTACATACTGCATGAATATGTGTTTATGCGGCTGTTTTTAGTTTTTTCCTTGGAATTTTCGAGAATTTTGTAAACTAAGATTTCCAAATGAGGAATATTAATTCTAGAAATTTAATTCTAAGGGAGAAACTTTAATTTGTAAACGATAAATTAATAAGCAAGATAAGAATATTCTGTTCTCATCGTTTTGACCAAATGTTTCTAAAATGACAGAAGGATTCCATTTATAACGCTTTCGTCTTTATTAAATCAGGTTATTTGTATTTTAATGTTGATAATGATTGGGAATTTTCTGCACCATCAATTTGGCAAATAAAAATGTTCACAGAAGTAATTCCATTTTATGATAAATATTATTTATGAATGTTTCTAAAAATTATTGACTATAATTTATAAACTTTCACAGAAAATCAAAGAGATGACAAAACGGAAATTGAAGCCTCGGCAGAAAGAACGTTGTATCCAGTGGCAGGCATTGGACATAAAAACTGGTCATAACAACTTTTTGAATTTTTTTTTAAAAATCTAAAATTTAAATTTTGATCACACAACGAAAAAAACACAACGTAAAAAGCCACATAATAAGTGAAAAAAATCAATTTTTGGGGCAAAAGACAAACTAAAAAAAAAATTGACGAAATTTATTCCCCCACAAAAGAGCTCCTTATTAGTTATTAATCATTCCTTATGGAACGCGTAGTTTTTATTTGAAACTTCGTTTTAATCCTAAAAATAGCATTAAAAATAAAAAATTAAATTTTTTTTATAACAGTAGATTTAAATTATAGGAAGCGCACTTTTTAAATTATAAAAACAAGACAGTGAAAATGAGTCTGTTTCAAAACCACTACATATAATGAATTTTAATAGTATAAATTATTCGAAACGATACATTTTTCAGGATAACTGAGAATAAAATTTAGAGCAGAATAAGAAACAAAATAATTAAGTCAATCATTATAAATCAAATTTGTGCTTTATTTTGTTATAAATGAAACCAAATTATTGTTTTGTCGATGCTTTGACCTTTAATTTTAAAAAGTTTGTGCATAGATGTGGGGAAGTACGAAAACCGAGCATGCAGCGTGAGTAAATACAGTATCGAGCGCGAAGCGCAAAGTAGCGTACCCTAGACGCGCTAAAACTTTCAAGCAATAGGAATTTGACCGCGCAGCGTGCAATTTGTTTTTCGTCTGAGAGTCCAATAAATTGTTAATTTATTTTCACGTTTCTTATTATTTTTGAAGAATGAAATAGATTCCACTCCGCGATTTTAATACATAACGTCTCTCTGCCCTCTCGCATTCTAATTCCATTCCAATTCTTCATGTCCACAAATCGTCATATCATAATCTATTGTATATACAAAGATAAACGTGTCAAAGCAATGAACATTGGCAAACAGTTTTGGCAACATGAAACTTGTCATACCATACACTGGAGGTTTACAAGTATTTTTGCCGTGTAGATTTAAGTCTTCATTTAAATAAGTAATTCATAATAATATTAAAAATTACGAAAAAAATGCTCCTCGAAATGTAAGCTAGTAACTTTTTGAAGAGAAAATTTCGAATAATTAGTAGTAATTTTAATATAAAAAATGAGAGAATATTCCCTTCGCTTTTAGTGTCTCAATACAAATAATTTATTATTAATTTTGAAAATATTTTCTTGAATAGAATCCAAAACATGCATTAGCGAATTTCTTAGGGATAATATGGGTGAACAGAAATTGGACGACACATTATTACTTTACTGGTATTATTTATAGCAGCACAAGTGTAAATCGTGGATATTATTGGTTATTTTTTCACTCTTTCCATTAAAATTTAAACTATATTGATTTGTTTAAACAATACGAGGGTGGATTGATAAGTTTCCGGCCTGACCAAGAGATGGAGCCACTAGGCCTACCTTGAGGTGGCGTTCTATAGTACCATCCTTAGATAGCTTGTA
>NC_046662.1:76895530-76897417 GCF_010883055.1 Belonocnema kinseyi | reverse complement strand
CAGCCTTGGAGGAGATTATGTTGAGAAATAAAAAAAAAAATTCTTAAAAACGTTGTTTTTCTTGGTCAGGCCGGAAACTTATCAATCCACCCTCGTATAATCTTTTTGTGGCGCTTTGGCTGTGCCCCATGCTAGTCCGCTACTGGTTGCATCAACACAAGTTTAGTGACCATATAGTTCTATTGAGTTTCTCTCTTTTTTTTAAATTGTTTTGTCTACTCCGCGGAAGCTTTGCAATCACCGAACTGTAAACAAAAATTCCAAAATGTACGTTTCTAAATCTAAATTACAATTAGAACTTTTGAAGTATGGTAAGAAAAAAAATTGAATTAATTAGGATGCAAGCAGAAAATAATAAAAGTGATAGTGGCTCGAAAAGCAGGTATGTTAAGGTTGCATATAAATCCCATCCCCGTACAAATAGTAGAGTTCCGTGGGGCGCCGTCAAGCCATACTATGTTGACAAAATTTTACGGACCCGCATGGTGAAGATTTAGTTACCACTACTATGCCAGCGGCAGATTCGTAGATCGTGCAACGTCGCAATTAAAACCTAACCGTGGCTGATCAATTGTCATGTGCGTTTGAATAGCTTGGTACAGCAGATAAGCTGGAGAGAGGGAACAGTGTTGCTGCTTTGCGATACTATTATGTTTATCTATATGAAAATAACTAAAATTTCAATGGTTTTCATTGGATTATCTATGAAACTAAACGGTGGAAAAACTTGATATATTTTTTTTAATTTGTAGTTTCAAGCAGCACTAATACCGACCTTTTTAAATTTCTCTACCAGTGAGTTTAATTACTGTAAATTAAAATGTGAAGATTGCCTATGCACTGTTCATGAACTACATGTTAAAGTAGTCAACTTTGACATTAATTATCTCCGCATCAGTATGGTTAAAAAAATTGAAATATAATTTAGCATATAAATTATTATTTCATTTAAATATAGCTCTTTCTTCAAAAAATTCAACCAGAGATTGATCTTTTTACATACAACCTAAAGCTGGCACAACACTATCAAGGTATAGAGATATAACCTATTTCATAATTTAGGGCTCATTTAGGGCTAATTTGAGCCCGTGGTCCCAAATTTTGGGCTCTTTTAATTTTTGTAAAAAATAGTGTTTGCTCTAGCTTAACGTTAAGGCGCTTCCTCAGGCTTGAAAATTAGCCCATGTATTACTCTGACAAGTTTTTCTCCTACAATTCTGAATTGTATGGTTTCATATTTCAACCACAGACTATAAATGCCTAAATTCAGAGCCTCTCAGATCGCGTTTTTCGAAAAATGGCATGGTTCTTGTTTTATTGCGATTAATTGAAAATTGATGCATTTTTTGCGCCTGGGAAGTAGAAAACCGCCACCATAAGTGTACTCATGGCGAACATAGTTCGTGGGCCATCTAGCTGGTTATGGAACAACGGGTGGTCTAGAGTGTAATTTTTTCGACGATACTTAAAACATCGTAAACCTAGGATCGAGCCGAGAATTTAGATTGAGTGCCTGTCAACTTTCCTATTGTTAAAGATTACATTCGGTTGGCAGAAATGATGAATTAGCAAATATTGTGGAATTTAATTTTAATACTGTGCATTCGGTTAATTACATAACGATAAGATGATTAAAAAAAGAAAAAAGAAAATCGGTTAATTCGTTCAATTTCTGGATACACCTTTTTTCTCTCTTCTCCGATTGTACGACAAAAAATACTGAAATAAAAAGATGCTGCGCCCAAAATTAGAAGCTGTTGAATGGGAAAAGTATGGAATCTACGAGGTAGTTCAATAAGTCCTTAGAATGACCAACAGATGGCGCGCGAATCGCTTCAAATAATCTGTTTTCAGTCAGCACCACTCCCGACTAGATATATGGTGCAG
>NC_046662.1:76894158-76895430 GCF_010883055.1 Belonocnema kinseyi | reverse complement strand
AGCTCCAAGGAGATTATGTTGAAAAATAAAAAAAAATTTACCCAAAAAAAATTGTTTTTATACTTCATTCTAAGGACTTATTGAACTACCCTCGTACATTTATTTTATTTCCATTTCCTTTTTCATTTCATTTATTCATTAATTAATTAATTCATTTACTCATTCATTTATTCAATCATTCATTTCATTAGTTTAATTTCATGGTGGCAAGCTTAAATTGAAATCTCGGCAATCATAGAGAATCGTAATTTTCCTATCTTTTTTCTTGAATCTTGATTTGTTTCAAATACAGCTGCTTGCCTCACAATAAATGTGTTGTTTTGGTCAGAATTGATGAACTATTTTGCTTTGAAATTCATAGTTTTTCGTTCAATTTCACTGTTTTTTATTCGGAAAATTAAAATATTATTCACAGAAGCGAGGGAGCCTACTTTTTCGAGGTGGGCGTCTCCAGCCATACAATTATAATATTAAATGGCACAATGTGTACAGTTTATACCATGTTAAAATTTTACATAAGTTTTAAACACATTATAAATATATAAATAGCAATTCATAGTCAATCGTGAATAATAATGAACAACAAATGCAGGTATAAAATAGATATTAACAAACATTTCATTAAGCTTTCAATGATTTTACCTTCAATCATTTTGTAGCGTAACATAACTTAAAGTATAGTATTTCGAAAATAGTAGAAAGTAGGCAAATAGTTCGAAAGCGGAAACACGGAAGGTTTCGAGTTGCAATAAAGTAATTTAGCAGATTTAACCATCCGGGTATACTGGCCCAGCGCAGGGACTAAGATAGGCATGTCCGAGCGATTGTTTCGTTTGGTGACATTCCTTCGTAGCCCTTTTCCGTCGTAGGAAAAGTGCCGTTATATTTGCGAACGAAAAGGTCCTCTGACCTGGGTGCGAACCCTGGAAGTGCGTTTTCGAATAAACGGTACGACACCCGACACGGTTGAGAATACTTCGTCTCCCGTCCCGATTTACTTTCAATATTTCTGTAAATTCTGATTTGTTTAATTGTTTGAATAAATTATTCATTGTTAGTGAATTACGCCTCATTCACTTAAACATTAAATAATACCTAATATCCTTCACTTCCCATATGAGAACACTACAATTTCATAAATTCACAAATATTTCAAAATTTCTGTAAATATTTCTGATACATCTCAAACATTGTACAAAGATTTTAGTAATTCCCGAAAGATTTCACAAGAATTAGGAGGGTTTCGCAAAGATTTCCAATCGATTTACAATA
>NC_046662.1:76863301-76894148 GCF_010883055.1 Belonocnema kinseyi | reverse complement strand
ATTTATTTCGCGAACACTTCATCTTGTAAATCGATTGGAAATATATTTATAATTTTAATTAAATTTTAACATAGTATAAACAGTACACATTGTGCCATTTAATTTTATAATTCTATAGCTAGGTCCCCAACTAGAAAAAGAAGGCTCCTCCGCTTTCTGCTAATAATATTTTAAATTTTCGAATGAAAAGCAATGAAATTGAACCAAATGATGTGAATCTTGAAGCAAAATAATTCATCAATTGTGACCAAAACAACACATTTATTGTGACGCAAGCAGCTGTATTTGAAACAAATAAAGATTCAAAAAAAAAAGATAGGAAAATTACGATTCTCTATGATTGCAGAGTTTTCAATTTAAACTTGCCACCATGAAATTAAACTAATAGAATGAATGATTGAATAAATGAATGAGTAAATGAATGAATGAATTAATGAATAATGAAATGAAAAAGAAAATGGAAATAAAATAAATGTAGATTCCATACTTTTCCCATTCAACAGCTTCCAAGTTTTGGCGCAGCATCTTTTTCTTTCAGGATTTTTTGTCGTACAATCGGAGAAGAGAGAAAAAAGGTGTATCCAGAAATTGAACGGATTAACCAATTTTCTTCTTTCTTTTTTTAATCATCTTATCGTTATGTAATTAACCGAATGCACAGTATTAAAATTAAATTCCTTAATATTTGCTAATTTAACATTTCTTTCAACCGACTATAATCTCTAACAATAGGAAAGTTGAGTGAGGCATGACAGGCACTCAATCTAAATTCTCAGCTCGATCCTACGTTTACGATGTTTTAAGTATCGTCGAAAAAATTACACTCTAGACCACCCGCTGTTCCATAACCAGCTAGAGGGCCCACGAACTATGTTCGCCATGAGTACACTTATGGTGGCGGTTTTCTACTTCCCAGGCGCAAAAAATGCATCAATTTTCAATTAATTGCACTAAAAAAAGAAACTGGACATTTTTCGAAAAAAGCGCTTTCAGAGGTTCTGCATTTAGGCATTTATAGTCTGTCGTTGAAATATGAAATCATACAATTCAGAATTGTAGGAGAAAAACTTGTCAGAGCAACACATGGGCTAATTTTCAAGCCTGAGGAAGCGCCCTTAAGCTGGCCGAACGTTGCTGTAAAACGTGTTAAAAATGATTTCTGGGTAAATTCATTTTATATAATAGTTTAGCGCTCATTTAGTGCTCTGGGAATATGCTAATGAAAAATGAAAAAAAAAATTGTTTAAACAATTTTTGTTTGAACAATTCTAGTAAAAATGAAGTAAACAATTTTTTTCCTTTACCCTATTTTAAGACTCACTTGGGGCTCCATAAACATGAGATTTGAATTAAGCAATAAATGGTTTAAACAATTATTGTTTAAAAAAATTTGCCAAAACAAAATCTTTTCTTTTCTCTTGCATAATTTCAGGCTCATTTAAGACTCCTAAATAATCATCGACCGAAGGTATTGCGATACTTCGTTTGCCGTTTTTTTTTGTTATATATGGTGTTGTGCCACCTTAACGTTATAAAAAAGACACGAAGAAGACCATAAAACCCATTTTTACGTGTCGCATAATGTAGGGCTCACTGAGGACTAATTTAGGCCCCTATTCCCAAATTTTTGGCTCTTTTATTTTTTGTAACAAATAGTGTTTGCAATAGCTTAACAATGAGATGGTTCAAGATTGCTGTAAAACGTAATAAAAATGATTTTACTACACTGTTTTTTCAAAAAATACTAGAGCCCAAAATTTACGTCTACGGGCCTAAATTAGTCCTTAATGAGCCCCAAATTATGGGAGGAGTAAAAATGGGCTTTATGGTTTTTTTTCATGTATTTTTTATAACGTTGAGGTGGCACAACACCATATACATTTTAAAAAAATTTTTAATTGTCATATTCCTAGGGCCCTAAATGATCCCTAAACTATTCTATGATGTGAATTTCCAGTAAAATCATTTTCATTACGTTTTACAGCAATTTTTGTTCAATTCAAACATCATATTTATTAAGCCCCAAGTGAGTGAGCCTTAGCATAGGCTAAAGGAATCAAATTGTTTACTTCATTTTCACTAGAATTGTTCAAACAAAAATTGTTTAAGCATTTTTTTTCATTTTTCATTATCATATTCCTAGAGCCTTAAATAAACAGTAAATTATTCTATGAAGTGAATTTTCCGTGAAATCATTTTTAGCACGTTTTACAGCAATGTTAAATAGGTTACATCTCTATATCTTTATAGTATTGTGCCAGCCTAACATACCTTCGAAAGGTAAGGCAAAAGCTTGAGGTAATAAAAAGAAAAAAGAAGTACAGGTAGTAGAACGTTCAGAGCTGGTAATATCGAACATTTCATTTTTAAAAGAAAAAATAATTATCTTCAAAATTTGCCGAATTCAGTATTTAAATTTATTTTGACTTTTAAGATTTAACATAAAAATATTGCTTGCTTAAACATGAAATATTATTTTTTTTGTTTAAAATTAATTTGATTTTTGTTGAAAATTCAACTACTTAGTTGGAGGTTGCAATTATTTTGTTAACAAATCCTAATTCTATTTCCTATAGAAAATTTTAATATAACCCGAAACTGTTAAAAATTGCAAGACGTATTCAAACTACAATGATTTTTGTTTTAAGATACCAATTTTTTGCCAAAAGGTCATTCCATGCTCTTCGAAGACCGGAACAAATAAATCAAATATAGTACTTTTATATTCCCAATATAAAAAATCCTCATTTTAGACAAGGTTAGAATTCTTTTTATAAATTTAATAATCGAATGATTGCAACTGGTTTGTTTCAGCGCAACAACCCAATGAATTTCTCATTCGCTAATGTGATGAGAAAGTCATTTACTGTATTAACACATTATAAATTATAAAATAGCAATAAAGGATTCATTCATTTTCTTTAAAGGGCGATTTGTAAACCTTGACTTTTGATGATTTTTTTCCCAAACACAAGCGTTAAAGAAAATAACAAAAATTACTGATCCATTATATACAAAATTATTTTCAAATAAAAAATCCGATCTGTAATAAAATTCCACAAAAAGTAGCCTGCTATAAGAGATTACCACTGATGTTCTATAAGAGCTAGAATTAGTATTTTTTCAGTTTCAAAGATAATTTAATCTGCTTTAAGTTTTTTATATAATTTTTATGTAGTGTACATAGGGGACATTGATATTATTTAAAAATATAAATATTTAAAACTGTTCTTATTACTGAAAAATATCTTTAATAAGTCATAACTTCTGAATAAATCATAATAAAACACTCTCTTTTTCTAAATTGTTCGGAAATTTGTAAAGTTTTTTTTTTTAGAATTTGTACGTAAAGTGCATAAAAAAGGCGGAATTAAAAAATTGACGTCTTTAACACATAGTGCAAGATCTAAAATGGAGAGGAAAGTCAGTAAATATTAATAATATGGGAACTTTATTTACACTCAAAATTAAAAGTTTTTATCAGAGAAAACTAAACATATTACTTGTTCCTTTGGAAAAAAATCACATCAATTGGTCAAAAAACAAAAAATATCGAGGTATTTTAAAAGGGGGTCTCACGATTTGTTTCATTTGCGGTAAAAATACTAAGGAGTCATCCCCGAAGCGTAATTTCTAGAGTACAAACTTTAGCTGGTTCTTTTAAGTAAAACTTGGTTCTAAGGGGACGTTGGGGAATCTTAATAATGGATTTTATGTTAAAATGGTCATTTTCAGTGAATAACAGTAGCAAAGCTTAACATTTTTTTTTTAATTTCGAATCTTCTTCGAAAGTTCATGATTTTTCATTAAAATTCTTTTTTTGAATACTCATTTATAATTTACGATACCTATAAATCAAGTTTATGTAATGAAAAGCCATTTAGTTCTTTAACAATAATTCTTGCGAGATTTTGGAGATATATTGTTGCACCACGTTTTTAGATAGGAAAATTTAACCTTTTCTTGGGTAAAGACAACATTCAATTACTTGTACCTTCAAGGATATTTTTTGTTTCCAAATCAGAAATATCTGTTTCGCTTAATTTCCTCGCTGATAGATTCTGCGACTTGAAGTTTGGAATCTGTCTGATTCGAAATAGATTCCAGCGATTCTTTTAAACTTAAAAACTTCCAAGTCATAAAAATCATGTTTCTTAGCGCATTAAATTCGACAAATTAATAACTTCTATGCTGATTGGCATTTAAGATCTATTTAGCAAAGCATAAATTCATTTTTTTGATTCTAAATTACCACAAAAGTTTCGCCATAAAGTTTTAATTATCAATAAAATTATCCCCAAGATCGTTAAGACTATTTTAATACTTCTATTTCATCATTCTTTTCTTTAAAGAATTTATGGAACGGAATAAGTTGGGTACTCTTATTTCTTGAAATTAGAGAAAAGTTTGATAAAATCTGGGTAGAATTGCAGATAAAACGTAAAGAGTGGGACATGTCATAAGTTTAAATGAAATTTTCTTTATCCGTAGAATGAAGCCATGACGGGCACTCACACGCAGAACCCCGTCTACTCGAGGATAACTCTTGCACTTATGGAAGATACTGGATGGTATAGCGCGAACTACTCGATGGCTCAAGAACTTGGTTGGGGTAGAAACTTGGGATGTGACTTTGCCATGAAGTCTTGCAAAGAGTGGATTTCCACAAGATCCTCTCGTTTCTCGTAAGTATTCATGAACTTAACAATTTAATGGATGTTATTTTGGTTTAGTGCCCCAATCACTCCAACTTAACCCTGCTCTGAGCATCTTTGATAATATCTATGCTCGTAATATGGCTCCTGCTAGTTTTAACCGTAAATTCTCAACTAACCTCAAGACTAATATTTAATCTGAAAATTTCCTTCAAGTTGAAATGGAAATTTAAGTGAATTTAGCAATTGGGGGCTATACATAAATTACGTAACATCCTTTAGGCGGTTCAGATAAGTTTTGCTATCTTTTGCTTCCCCGTATAATATATTTGCGAATATTTACGAAATTGTTTTAAAATTTGGTAATTTTTTCTTCTTAATGACATTGCCCAAAATAATTGGAGAGATGCAGATTATTTTAACCGGAGAAATAGATTAATCAAACGTTAAATACGTGAAAAATTACTTTTCCTTGTTCTCCACTTAAAACTTTTTTTTCTAGCATCAATAAATAGTTTTTATTAAAAAAAATATATATTTCAAAATACTTTTACAAAAAAATGGTCGCTATCAATGTTACCTTAATGCAGGGAATTACCCATATAACTTTAAAGCTTAGTAATTTTATAAAGAAAGATCGTAATAGCGTTAAAAAGATTTCATATCGGTAAAATCACATTATTATTTTGAGTTTTTCCTATCATTATATAAATAATTATATTATGAAAACCAACATTTGCTTATAATTATTTAAATTACTATTAGCCGAAAAATTATTATTATATTTCCAGGGATTATAATAAAATTGGCTTCGAGAATTTCAGTGATTTTAAAGGGTTTCGAAAGCTCTGATTATTTTAATAAATTTTTCAGGATTTCAAGGGACTTTATAATATTCTAATGAAATTTTAAAGAATTTATTTATAAGAATTGAGGTATTTCAAAGTATTAAAAAGGTTTGAAGAGCTTTTCGAATATTTTAAGGTATATTCAAATATTATAAAATATTCCAAAGAGTGTTATGAATTGTAAGAGTTTTCAACCTATATTAAAGATTTTGGGTAGTGCAAAGGTTTCAAGGAATTTTTTAGAGCTTCAAAAACATCAAGGTTTTTCAAAAGATTTCAGAGGAATAAAAATATTTTCGGATATGTATAAGGATGCCAAGGAATTTTCAAGATGTTAAAAAATTGTCACGGAATATCATAAAATTTCATGAAACTTCACGGGTTTTCAAGAAATTATATAATATTTTAATGAAATTTATAGAATTAATTCGCAAGAATTAAAGGGTTTTTAAGGATTTGAAAATGTGAAAAAAATTGTTGGGCATTTAAAAAAATATATCCATGAAAACATAGTTCTTTGCAATTTTTGAAATCACTACTACCCCTAAAATTATTTAACATTTTTCAACTTCATCATTTCTTTGGCTATTTACTTTTCTAGATTTGACGACCAATTAAACAAAAGTTAAAAATATATAAAACTTTTAGTAAAGTGTTTCGATTTTCTAAAATGCTGTTACTCATATTAACTGGAGTAATTTGATAAAATTTTGAGAAAATTGTATGAACTGCTTTTATATCACATTTTATCAGTGTTTATTATGTTCGCAATCGCTGTTCAAAAAGTTTTGTTAATTTTCGGTGACGCTTAGTTTTTCGAAAAATCTAGAAAATACGTATGCAATAATAAATAATGGGAGATATGTACTAATAATAAAAAAAAAAATAGTGAAAAATGAAGTTTTCGGTTAATATTTTTCTAATAGATTACATAGATTTTTATACGTTTTAATTTTCAGGGAGTGTAACAGTTTCTTTGTTGCATGTTCCAAATCGTTTTAATTTTCTTTCTTTGCATTTTAATAGATTCTAAATACTTGGTGATTCGGGTGTCTCGGACAATAAGTAACAAAGTTGTATTAAATAACGCATGGCTGAAAATGTTCAAAAAAAGGTGTTACGTAATTTATGGATGGCTCCTTAGATTAAAATATTAGATTTAAAATTAAGTTTTTCAGCACAGAAGAAGTCTGATATTGCATTTTAGAAAAGACAAAGTTTTTCTCATTTTTATTAGTTTAATGGCTTTTACAGAATTTGTAAACTGTTAAACGGGTTCGTAACTAAATTTTGTGTTAATTACACTCGAACGAAGAAAATATTATGGGAAATTCAGTATAGGCGCCTATATTGATTTTTCTATAATGAATTTCTAATAATTATTATGTCACGATTATAAAAAAAACATTATAAGAAACTCAGTATAGAAATAAATAATGTTAAGTTATTGAAAAAGTGATGCAAATAATAGAGAAACTACAAACGAATGATTAATTTATTTACTTAACGTAGGATTTCAAATTATTTCAAGGATTTTCTACGGATTTAAACAGTTTTACGGAATACGATGAAACTTGCATCGTTTCAAAGGGCTTGAAAGATTTTAAGTTATTTTAAAAACTTCCAAAGAATTCCAAAAGATTAAAAAAGTTTCAAGGGATGTGAAAGAATTTTATAGGATTTCCAAAGATTTAAAGGAATTTACGGGATTGTAAAAGATTGTAAAGATTTTCAGCCATTTTAAAACATACCCCAAAGAATTTCAAGAACTTAGAAAAATTTATTATCAGAGATTTTAAGGTATATTTCATGGAATTTATAGAAAACTTTGGAAAAAATATAAAATAACATTTTTTAGGTATTTTCAAGTAAGTCAAGGAGTTTTACAATGTTCAAAGTATTTTTATTAAATCTCCGAGGATATCAAAGATTTTTCAGGGATTTGAATAGTTTTTTTGCAGAACTTAAATTAAAAAGTTAATTTTAATTCATATTCTCTAGGGATTTTTAATGTTTTCTACTTATTTTAATAGATTTGTACGATTTCTAAAGATTCCAATGGATTTTAACGTATTTTTAGAAAACTGTAGGGAATAAAGTAAATTGGATGTCCAGGTATTTCTATATATTTAAATAATTTCAAGGGTTATTAAGCAATTACGTTTTTTTGAAGAATTTGAAGCTTTTAAGATATTTCAAAGGATTCTCAAGAATTTTAAAAGAAATTTCAAAGAATTTTGCAGGAATTTAAAAAATTTTAAAGCTCGATTTTTAGGATTTTTTAGAGAACTTCAGAAAACAAATTAAATTAAATTCAAGGAATTCTTAACGATTTAAAACATTCGAATGCATATTAAGGTATTTTAAGAAACTTAATAAGATATAAAATATTTTATTGAATCTCTAAAGCTATTAAAGAACTTCAAACTTTAATGAATAAGGTCATTATTAATATTCATATTAAGGAATTTTAAATGCTTTCTACTTGTTTTAATGTATTTTAACGATTTCCAAAGATTTCAATGAATTTTAGGACATTTCCATCAATTTATAGAGAACTTCAGGGAATAATAGAAATTTTATTTCACGGAATTTCCACGGATTTTAATGAGATTGAAGGATATGAAATACTTTTTGTCAAAATTTTGTAGGATTTTTAAGGGTTTCAACGAATTTAAAAGACCTTCACAATATGGAACAGATATCTAGAGAACTTTAGGGGATATATTTAATTTATTTATTTGCAAAGGATTTTAAAATAACGATTTAGACAGATTTCTAACTATTTCAAACATTTGAAAGGAATTGAAAAGGGGTTATAAGATTTCAAGGGATTTTTATGGATTTTAAGAGATTTCAAAGATTTTAAGGGATAAAAATTTGTTGCCAAAGGTCTGTGAATTGCTTTGATATCTTATAATGATTTCATAGGAACATCATTATAGTCATATAGTGGTTGTCCTATGATATGTTTTTCGTAAGGGTAGTTTACAATTTTGTATGGAAGTCACTTTCGTTTCTTTGTTTATTTAAGTATTTTTATGCTAATTAATTTATTTATCAGAAGTTTTTGTAGATACTAAATATTACTATTAATATTAAACTAATAATAATTAATAACAACGTATTTTCTGACGTGAAGAAAGTTACATTGTTTTTGTCTATGTGATCTGCCCCCCCCCCCCCCTACCCGCCTAGCATCCTTGGCCAATAACTCACGTACCCGCCTAATTTTTGATAGTAGATTGGAAACTTTAAAAGGCCCACTTTCTCTTGTAAATTTCTTTTTCATACTGTAAAATTAATCAAGCTTTTTCCAACATGCTACTTTTTTCTGGAATAACAGAGAACAAAAGTGAGTAAAGTTTACATTGATTTTTTCAGTACAGAGAGAAAAAACGTGAATCGTTACGGTTTTTTATTTTATCTTAATGTTTTCTTAACTTTCAGAGGGAAATCGATTCATCCTTTTTGCAACAAAGTAAAGCAAGATCCTTTGCAGACGGAATGCACTGACGACCGTATTTCTGTAGCTTTGTGTAATTTGATAAACCATACAATACCTCTACCGAGGAAATATCAGGTAAACTTTCTTATTATTTCACTTAGGGATCACATTCCGTCCCCCTTTTTACCTAATTCCTATTTTTTGCTCATTAGAAGAGGAAATTCATTTTCAGCTAGTCTCGAGAAAAGGGGTTTAAAAAAATCCACGTATATTAAATGGTCCGCATTGCAAGAGTCGTTCTACTCTTGGTTAAATCGGGCGTTAGCTCGGTGTATATAACCGGAAAGTTCGAGCTCGGTTCCTGCTGCCGGAATCTTTCGCCAATCGTTTTAAATTCGATTTTTTATTGCAATTGACTTTTAACTTTATTTAAATTGAGCTAAACCTTGTTGAATTTTTTAAATGTATATTTATCCGTAGAAATTATAGAGTTGTTCAACACACTTTGTAAACATCTTTTCTCTCAAAAATCCCATCTTTGACCTAAAATTGAAGTACTGAATCGTTGTGATCCCTCTAGTCGCTGATTTTATTTATAAGAAAAGTTATACACTCAACTTTCGATAAAAGAACCCCCGGTTTAGGGTCCTGCCTGTTTAAGTTTGAATTTCCCCGATTTAGTGTCAAGGCGACTGCAAGCTTTGCCCGAAACCGTCCTTATACCGGGAATTGAGTGTAATTAAAAATAAGCGCTTTGCAATCGCAAATAGGATATCTATAATTCTGATTTCGCTGTTTCAGAACTTTGATTCAATTCCGCATGTACCGCCTGGACAAGAGCATTTATTTGGTGGTTCAGTATCCCTAGCGGATTATTGTCCTTACATCCAAGAATTCACCTGGCGGGCCAGGAATGTCGTAGTAAGGGGATCGCATTGTTTGTACGAGGACAACAATCCACGTGAGTAGAAACGAGCAGTATTTCCTTTGATTGTGCGCCTTTTTACGACCGTATCTACGAGTCGGTTGGTGCTTAAAAGCCTTTAAGTACGATGCTCAATTAGAACATAAAAGTGTTAACAACTTGTTTCGAGAGATTAGTTTCTACTTTTGAATGCTTTTAAAATTACATTTACTTTTTGATTTGAAAACACTTTTCTTCTCTTTCGCTGTTTTTTCAAGAATTCCTTTTCCCCCTGTTTTTAAGAAATTTCCCCCTTTTCTCGTTTTTTTTTTTGCTGCAAACTCACTTAATAGAACGCTATAAGAAAATCCAACTATTTTTGGTTAAACTTGATTCTTTTTGGTTTAAAAGTCTATTATTATATTTTTGGTTCAGAATTAATCTCTTTCGATTAAATATTCTGTTATTTCCTTGAAAATTTATTTTATTTATTGAAAATTCAAATATTTTATCGAAAATTCATCTTTTAAAATTACAAAATTCTATGACTTTTTGGTATAAAATTCCAATTACTCGGTTGATAATTGACGTATTTTGTAAAAATGCATGTTGTCGGGTTAAAAATGAAACTTTTTGTCAAAAATTCGTTAAAAGTTCAACTACTTGGTTAAAAGTTCAATTGCTTTGTTAAAGCTTCATGTGATTGGTTTGAAAATTTCTTTCCCTGAGCTTAAATTTAATTCATTGTGAAAAATTTAACTGTATTCTAAAAAAATCAATTTTTTGACTTGAAAATTCATCTCTCCTACTTAAAAATGAACTTTTGTTGAAAACTTTTCTATTCTGGATAAAATCTCAACTGATTTTTTTTAATATTCGAATTTTTCGCTTGAAAGTGGAACTTTTTTTTTAATTCATCTCTTGTGGTAAAAATTTATCTTTAGTTGAAAATTTAACTAATTTGTTGAAAATTGATCTTATTTTATTAAGGATTTAATTATTTTTATTGAAAATTCGTATTTTTGGTTGAATTAAAATTCGATTGAAAGTTTAACTAATTCGTTGAAAAATCTTTTCGTTTTTTGTTGAAACATATTTGTTTAACTGAACACTTAACAATCCGACTTTTGTTTGAAATTTGAATATTCACCTTTTTTCTTGAAAATTCGAATATAATTGCTTGAAAGTCCAATTACTTTGTTAAAAATATATTGTTATGGTTTTAAGATTAATGATTTTAGTAAAAAATTCATATTTTTGCTGAAAACATTTACTTTTCTGTTGAAATTGTTTATTATCATGTTTGAATTTAGTTGAAAATTTACTATTTCTAGCTGAAAATTCATTGATTTTGTTAAAAATTTGTCTTTTTTTGTTGAAAATTCGTGTTATTCATAGAAAATTTAACTATATATAGTTGAGAATGGAACTTCTTTCATAAAAATTAAATTGAATGTTTGAATATTCATGATATCAGTTAAAAGTTCATCTGTTTGGTTAAAAAATAATGTATTTAGTTAAGAAGTCATCTTTTGTAGTAGAAAATTAATCTTTTTGATCGAAAATTCTTCTCTTTGGTTGAAAATTTAACTATAATTTTTTGAAAGTGGAACTGCTTGGTTAAAAATTGATTTGCTTGAAATTTCGTCCTTTCCAATAAAAAATTAATCTTTTTGATTAAAATCCATATTTTTAGTTTCAAATTTATATTTAATTAAAGATTTATTATTTCAGTTAAAAATTCGTTTCATATGAAATTAAATACGGTATCTGCAATAGTTTTATTTCAAAGAAATTATTCCCCTATTATTCCTTTATTTTCCTGAATTTAAAAAAAATATTTTTTAGTTCCAGAAAAGAATTTTGCTTTGGAAAAGTATGGACCTCATTCAAGATGCTTTGATCACACAAACCAAATGTGGGTAGAACGAACGTGTAAACAGGCCAGGGAATGGCAGCATTGGGGCTCCGGTTGCTATCAGTATAAGTGCGAAGCTGGCAGACTTCACATAGTGGTAGGATAATAATTTTTTTTGTTTAAAATACCTTGTAAATTTAATTTTCTATCAAATTTAAAATCATGCTTTTCTTTTTGTTTAAAATAGTTTGTTTCTTTTTTTGCATTTCTTTAAAAACCTTTCTGAAAATATTTAACGTTTTTAGGTTGCAAATTATACGTACACTTGCTATCACGCTGGACAAGAAATAGCAATTAGAATTATGCAAAATGATTGGCTACATAAGGGAGCGCTTATATGTCCACCTTGTAAAGAAGTTTGCCAGGTAAGTGAAACTGCAGAATTACAAGTTTAAAACACAAGAATTCAGGAATTCATTATTTTTAACTGAAAAAATTGTGATTTAAAACTTTGCTCATCACTGTCGAGTTTTACTCTTGATCTCTATTTTGTTTTAAAACTAAATATTTTGATACTTTTCAACCGGAAACTTTAGGAACTACCTTTTCTGAAATTGATAGATTTTTAAACCATAAACGACAGATTAATTATTAGCAATTTTGACTTATATCTGAATTTAAATGAATTCCTACGAATTCACGGGGGTTTAGAGGAATTTAAAAGGATCAAAAGAAATCGATCCAATGAAAGTAAATGCAGCAGAATTGAATGAAATTCAGAAGAATTCAAGTGAATTACTGAGAAAAAAGCAATGCAGTTTAATTAAGTATAATACAATGAATGAAAAAAAAATGAAAATAAATTCCGAAAAATAATGGAATGAATGGAAAGAATGCATCATTTTAAATGAATCTAATGAATTCAAAAAAGTTCAAGCAATATCAAATAATGCAGAGGTTTAAAAAATGACTGAAGCTAATTTAGGAGAATTTAAGTACTTTCAAATGAATTTTTAAAAACTGAATTTAGTAGAGCTTAAGATTATTCTGGGCAATTCAAAAAAGTTTAAAAGAATTGAAGGAAATTCAAAAGAATCCAAAGTATTTAAAAAAAGACAATAATATACAAATTAAAAGTGTATCATTTCAATTCAGTAAAATTGAAGTCAAAAAAGCTTAAAAGACTTTTAAGTGAAAACAAAAGAAACCAAAGAATTATATAAACGAAAGTAAGTTTAAAAAAATTAACTGAATTTAAATAAATGCAAGTGAATCCAGAATATTAAAAAAAAGCAATCCAATTCCATAGAATTGAAGCTAATTCAGAAAAATCGAGGAACTTCAGCAGAATTGAAGTTACTTCTCAAGAACGGGAAAAATTGAAAAAAGACAATTTAATTTTAAAAAATGAAAAGAATTTACAAAAAGTAAATTTAATACAGCGCAATAGAAGTTATTTAAGAATACTTCAATTGAATTCAAAGCAGAAGAATTGCAAGGAATTCAAGAGACTGTGAATTAAAAATATTCCAATAAATTCAAGACAATTAAAATGAATTCGGAATAAACCGAGTAAATTCATACGAATCCGATTGACCTGGGAAGAGTCAAGTGAATTTAAATTCTTCAGACGAATTTAAATAAATTCAATCGAACTAAAGAAATTCAAAAATAATTCATGCAACTTCGAATAACTAATCAACATTTAATTGAGTTTACGTGAATTTGAAGGAAGTTTAAAGAATTCAAAGGAATTTATGCGAATATAGTAGAATTCGAATGAATGTGGTTAAAATGAATCAAATTTAGAAGAATTTGAGTGAATTTGCGTGAAATTTCTTTTATTAAATTTTTTTATTCTTTTTGGCTTTTTGTTCCGGACGCATCTTTTTTGAATGGAGATTTTATAACTTGTTGAGAGTTAATCTTTTGTAGAAAATTAATTTTTTGTTGATAAAGATTCATAATTTTATTTGAAAATTTATTTCCTTGTTTGAAAAATGAGCTATTTTGTTGAAAATTTGTGTTTTTTTAGCTGAAAATTAATTTTCTCACTGAAAATTGAAATATTCCGGTTGCCACGTTAACTATTTTGTTGATTGGTTTTCTTTATTGTAGAAATTTAGTATTTTTTACTGGAAATATAACTATTTAATATTTGCTTAAAAAATGATATTTTTTTATTAAAAATTTTGCCTTTTTTGGTAGAACTTAGTCTTCTGATCTGAAAATTAATCTTTTTGTTAAAAATTTCATGATTCTTGTTAAAGACTTATTATTTTGGTTGAAAATTCATGTTTTTGGTTTCAAATTGAACTATTTCAGTTGAAGATTTATCAGTTTAGTTGAAGATTCATGGTTTTGGTTGAAATTAGATTTTTTCCCTGAAAACTTAACTATTCAATTGTTGTTTGACAATTTATCTTTTTAATTTAAAATACATGTATTTTTTATAAAATTCCTGTTCTTTCGTGAAACTGAATCTTCTATTCCATTTTTGGTTGCAAATTTTTCTTTTTGTATTTGATAATGTAAATATTTCGTTGAAAATGCATGTATTTTGTTGAAAAATTATCTTTGTGATAGAAAATATATCTTTTTGGTTAAAAATAAAGCCACTTAGTTCAAAATTAAAATCTTTTCCTAGAAAATTATCTTTTAGTTTAAAATCCATCTATTCCAAATGAAGATTTATGAGTTTAGTAAAAATTCACCTTTTTCCTTGAAAATTGAGGTATTGCAACTGAATAAGAAAAATTTAAGAAATTAAAATTAGACCAATGTCCAAATTAAAAATCCTATTTAACGTCCACCTGTTCTTGGGTGCTGTCAATTTCTACCACTTAATTTTTTCTTGCCTTGATAAGGGTACTGTACGAGTACCGAAACGTTGGTAATGCAAATTTATTTATTTATGTTTTTTATTTTATTGTAATTTGATGATAATAAAAATAAAGAAGACGAAAGAAAGAAAAAGAGAAGGAAGGGGATGTGGTTGACTGCCTTCTCATTTTTCTTTCCTCTTTTTTATTTTTGTCCGAAAATTTTATTTGTTTTTTTTTTCAGATTACAATAGGATTTTTGGTTTTTGTTTATTCGTTTTGGTCCAAATTTGGTCGTTGGATTCTTGTTTTATTTAACAGGATTTTGCATGAATAATAAATCCAAATAATAACTAACTAAATAATAAATCTGTGCTTTTCTTGGTGGAAAAATCATTTTTTAACTGAAAATTTAACTATTTTATTTTGCGTGGAAAACTGTTTTTTTGTAGTGCAAAATTCAGCTATTTGTTTGAAAATTGTTTTTTTTCGGTTGAAGATGCAACTGTTTGATTGAGAATCAATGTAATCTTGTGAAAAATCTTCTTTTTGGTAGAAACTTAATCTTTTCGGTGGAAAATTCGACTATTTGATTAACAGTTCATCAATCTGTTTGAAAATTGAAATTTTTACTTGAAAAGTTAGGAATTGTAAGAGACAAATTTAAAAAATGATTAATTATTTTTTCATTGTTAATAAATTATTCTATCGTGCTAAAATATTGAAGAATGTTTTGTAATATTAATTGAATTCATAGAAACTAAAACATTATTTACAATAAATTTGCGAAAAATTATACCTGGAAAAAACTTGAAATACCTAGAAAAAATGTATATTTTGATTCATTTAGATAGTAAAAATAAAGTTTTTTTTACGAAAATCAAAGCACCTCTCAAGTATAATAATACTAATGCTTTACGTTAATAAAAAATTGTCTTTCAGGCTGAACTGAAAGCTCAGGGAGAATGGTGTAAGGCAGGAGATGAACATCCTCCAGCAACATTCTACCCTAGGGACGACCTTCATTGCAGTTCCTCTAAAGTTATCAGTCAGAGCCTGGCTGTGTATATCGCCATTTCCCTCTGTTTTATCGCCAGGTGATCTACTGTGGTTTATAGTTAATTTTAATTGTTATCAGAATGGACCTAGAAATGGACCTTTCAACCTTCCTTTCCAACCAAGAAGCGTCTCGAGTGAGTTTCAGCCTAATTGCATTTCGTAAATTGCATTCTGTTTTGAAGCTACAGAACAGATACTTTGTAAAAAATATAAGACTTCAATCACGTTCACAGGAGAAACTTAAACTGAACTTTCAATCAATATTGTGATTTTGGGTAGATTTTATGGTGATAAACATTGTGCGTACTTTTCATTTGCATATCTAAGCTTACGGATGCCCTTTTATTCCTGCAATAGCAATTTATTTTGCAAATTACATTTATGTAATCTACTCTTAAGACTCGAAATGCATTAATTTATGATCCATCCATTGCAAATATTGCTGAGAACGAACATTTCTAGCATAATCGATTAGAGTGATTTTACTTACGCCTTGAGGGTAGTATTTTAAAATATTTAACTGTTTTAAAATATTTTATTGGGATTCAACTGCTTGATTAAAGCAAGGAAGTGAAACTAAAATATTCGAGGTACATTCCTGAATAGAAAATTGTATAATATTGATTTCTAGTTGTCTCTATTCCGACAATGTTTAAAAATGTAAGAAGATTTATAGCAACACATATCTAGTGATTCAAAGCTCTAGCGAAAATATTTCAATAGTGAAGTATCGATAAATGACTTGTTCACAAAACGTTATTACAAAACACGAAAAAGTATTACATGAAATAAAATATAAATATTTTTTAAGGATCACTTTTTACACAAACACTTATAGAATATTACAAAATGAAACTCACATTTTATGTCATTTATTTTTTCTTTAAAATGACATGCCTCAATTAAAATTATCTGAAAGAGAATTTCCTTTTGCACAAATTTATTAGAACTCGAGTGACGAACTATTGTTTAAATTTGTGACGAAAGCCTTTTCTTTTTCACGCGGTCAGTATTATTTTGGACTTGAAAAGTCTTTTCGCTAAAGCTTTATGAATTGTTTCTATTGAAGCTTTCGTGAGAAATATCCTTCTCCAACGTGTATCATAAAGTAAGCGCGATAAAAATAAATTCTTTTTACTGTGTGTGAGAAAGTCAATATGAAAGTGTGAGTGAATGTATAAACTACATTTATTTCTTAATAGAGTCTATAAAGTTTGAATGCTACTGTCGCCTCAATGGATGAAGCGTTATACTGTAACTACAATAATTAATTAATTATAATTAGTGAGAGTCGACATTGCATTATCGTCCAAGTCATTAAGTAGTCTAACTGCGAATTTTTTCAAGTGAGGATGTGATATCAGCTACAATTTTAAGAAATACTTTAGAATTGTTTATCCACGCGAATTATTTTGTATTTTAAAAATGCAATAATGTGAGTACAGTATCGTTAAGGTTATAGTTACAGCGTAAATGAAATTATCAGGCAGGTACAGTATTTAATACTTTCAGGTTTAGTATATTATTTTAAAACCGCTTGAATCCCTTTGAATGCAAATTGATATCCTTTGCATTTTTCAAAATTCTTTGAATTGTTATAAATTCCTTCACTTCCTTGAATTTATTTAAAGTAGTCCGGCTACTGGGAAATCTAGTCAAATCTATGTCCTTTATTTTTTTTTCTGAAATTTGGAATTAAATACAAAATTTGACCAGGATATCAATGGCTAAATTAGGTATTAAATGTTTATGATGATCATTATAAATAAAATGATTTTCAAATAATAATAAAATGTAAGTTTAAGTGTCGATTTTACTCGATTCTGGCTACATTTTTGATTCTAGGCTACATTTTACTAAAATTAAGCTCAAATACCCTGGAAACAAATATAAATTAACAGTAATTCAAATTTTAGATTACATGTTCTGTTTCCAAAAAAAGGTTTCGTAACAATATTCAATGTGTTTTAAAGCCAAAATTAACCATTTTTGGAGTCCGCGAAAGGCCTCTCCATAAGATCCCATGTTTTTTTTACACGAATTTAAACAGTGATAATTCAAATTTTAACCTGGAAAGAATCCATTAAAAGGCATTATGTGATATAGGACACATTTCTCCGCAAAAAAAACAATTAATTTTAATGATTTTTTATCTGATCGATCCAATAGCCGAACACCTTAAATTCCCTGACTTTTATTAATTCTTCGGAATTCCCTGAATTTATTCAATTTTTCTAATTCTCATAATTAATATAAATTCGGTATATTTCACTTGATTCCTTGCATTATCTTAGTCTTTAAAATTCATCGAATTCTTGGGATTTCCTGGGATTTGAAGCCTTCAAAATAATGCATTAAATTCAGATAGAGGGAGAAAAATTCAAGTAATCAAAAGAGTTCAAGCAATTCAGAGATTTTAAGGAATCAAGAAAGCCCAGAAATTACAAGATTTAAATGAATTAGGATAATTCAAGCAATTCATATAATTCATGGAATTCGTAGAATACACGGAATTGGTATAATACGCGAATTTGGCAAAGTTCAAGGAATTCAATGAATTCATACATTTGAAGGAATTTAAAGATTTTATGGAACTTAGAAAAGTTGAAGAGTTCACTGAATTTAAGGAGTTCGTTGCATTTACGTCACTCATTGAATTTAAGGAATTGATTGAATTGATTAAATTATCTTGATTCCTGAAATTTTCTGAATTTCTTAAAATCGATAAATTCCTTGAAAATCATGAATTACTTGAATCCTTTTAATTCTGCGAATTCATTGAATTCTACGAATTTGTAGAATTTTGTGAATTCGTTTAATTCTAAGAAATCTTTGAATTATACGAAATCTTTAAATCCTAAACAAAAAAATTGAATTTTAAGAAATCTTTAAATTCTACGGATTCGTTAAGTTTGCTATACGAAATCTTTCAATCCTACATAAGAAATCATTTAATTCTACGAACTTCTTTAGCTTACTAATTCATTGAATCTTTGAATTCTTATAATTCTATGTGATTTTTGAATTTAACGAATTCTACATATTCCTTAAATTCTAAGAATTCGTAGAATTTTGTGAATTCATTTAGTTCTAAGAAATCTTTTAACTATACCAAATATTTTAATTCTACATAAGAAATCATTGAATTCTAGGAATTCGTTGAATTTTATGAATTTCTTGATTCTCCGAATTCCTTGATTCTATGAATTTGTTGAACTTTATGAATTCGTTGAATTGTATGAATTCGTTTAATTCTAGGAAATATTTTAATTCTACAGAAGAAATGGTTGTATTCTAAGAAATCCTTGAATTCTAGGAATTCGTTGAATTTAATGGATTCCTTGATTCTATGAATTTGTTAATTCTCCGAATTTTGTACATTCTAATAATTTTTTAATTCCGCAAATTCCTTGAATTCATCTGCATCTATCCGATTTCCATGCATTATTTTTGTAGGCTTCGAATTCCAGGAATTTAAAGAATTTAAGAAATTCAAAGAATTTAAGACATTCATCAAATTTGAGGAATTCATTGAATTTAAGGAATTCACTTTATTCAATGAAGTCAAAGAATTTGAGGCATTCATAAAATTTGAGGAATTTGCTGCATTTAAGGAATTCACGGAACTTCAGGCATTCAGAATTAAATTCCATAAAAAAATGTACTATGTTTTACGCCTCGACTAAAAAAGTTTCAATTCCAAAAATATTCAGTTATCAATTATACAAATTTATTATGAAATCGTAATATATTCAAATATTCATAGTAAAGATGACAAACAATACTTTTAAATTAAAATGTTACAAGTTTAATTTAAGGAACTAAGAGAATTCGATAAATGTATAGAATTCGCGGACTTTAGAGAAGTCAATGAAAACAGAAAATTTAAGGAGTCAAGAAAATTCAGGGCATTCAAGAGAATAGAGGAATTCAGGTTATTCAAGGAATTCGTAGAATTCAGGGAATTTAGAAGATTTCAAGGAAGTCAAAAGAATTTGAAAGAGTTAAATAAAAAATAATCTAAAGAACTCAAAAGCGTTGAAAGAAATTAAAGTGAATTAAAGATAATTTAAAGTAATATACTAAACCAGAGAGTATCATTCAAGGAATCTATTGTTGAGAGGTTCTTTTAACATTAAAGGTATTTTTCCATGAAGATAGGATCTTTAAAATTATCGAGAAGAATAAAATGTTTTTTAGTGTTCAACTTCTCCGCTTTACTTTACGATTTTAAGACAATTGGATGTGTTAAGCTTCGAGGGCATATTACTCCCTCTTAATTTTAAAATATTGTTGTACAATGTTCACGAAACCTGCACTGCGGACTGTTATAGGATTAGTGTTAGTGGGTATTTTATTTTTCTACACGTCTACACGTCAATACTTTAGAAGTCGGTAAATGCGTTCAAATTACCGACAATTGGTAACCAAGAAAATATCGACACAAGGTGAACGACGCATTTTCGGCTTAAATTTTACTCCTAAAATAAGAAAGTTTCTTCAAATTTAAAGTCGCGCATTCCATGTTATATTTAGGCATTCCAGGTAGACATAGGTCGTGAAAAATAAGAACCTTGTATTTCATATCATCGATCCGCAGTGAAGGCATGGCGATATTTCGTGCTGAGAACTACGTGAGGGTGTTGTTTCGTGAAGCATTTATTTTATATACGATATAGGTCGAAAATTGCACGCTGTAATAATATTTACTGAAAGAGGATCGATGTTCAGATCAGTTGAGCATTGGATCCTAATGCAATTTTCCCAATTGTGAGGAAAAATAATTATGAAAAGTAATTGTCGATATGAACTAAGAATAAGATACGATCTTTGGCAGTTCAGCGACATACTGACAATTCTTCTATATATATTATATATGTTACGAATTGTATATTTCCTTGAGCGAAGTGAAAAAAAAGAATAAATAGGAAATATTTGTTTTCATTATTGACGAAACTGTACACATGAATTGATAAATAATTTGAATAACAACCTGCTGTACTTTATTGCTTTCTACTTTTTAAATTATATTTTAAGAGCTGGTATTTGATTATTTTGATCAATATTATTGATTTTTTGGGTTTATTATTGATTTAGTTGATAACTTGGCTTATAGGGCAGATGCTTTCTTTGGCGAATGCTGGATGGCGCTTCCTGTGTCTCAACAGTCCTTTAAATTATTAAGTATTAGAATCCTATCTTAAAAAAAGAGTGGCGTGAATAGGACTTTGAGTGGCTGTTTTGAATTTGTTGCTTTGAATTTTTTTAAATTTTGTAAATCGCAATTTCAAAATGGGGAATATTCATTCTAAAAATGCATTCTTATAAGAGAACATTTAAATTTCAAATTATTTGTTAATAAGGGGTCTAAAACCCCCTGGATAAAATATATATCTGAATGTTTCTAAACATTATTGATAAAAGAGGCCATTTTGATTTTTGAAAAAAAAAAGGTAGGGTTTTTTAATACATTGACTTTCAATATTTTCATAAATACAGTTGCCATTTTGTCTATTTTTGACTTTTTCAAATTCTAACAAAAATATTCACCATTTTTTATATTCCATATTTTACATTTTAAAAATTCGAGTACTCATTAATTAGTTGACGCATTGTAAAAAAAAATCAAAAATAAAAAAAATTAAAATGTGTTGTATTAATTGAATAAAAAAAATCATTCAATAAAAATTATTTCTTTTATTGAACTAAAATTAATTAATAGCATTATTATGTCAAAACAAATAATAGGTAGTTGATAAATATTAAGTATTTCAGATTTGATTTATTTCTATTCTAGATGTTTTAATTTTGGAAATTGTTCAATTCTGAATGCTGCTGTATCAAATATTTCAAATAGAAAAATATTAAATGATTTAATTTGTAATCGGTTTCAAATTGCTTTTTCAAAATGTTAACATAAACATTTTTGTTTATTGTAAGTATGGGAAATATGTAGGTAAATAAAATTACTATTTACGAATGAATTACTTTAATTATCCATAATTACATTACGTTAGCGAACTTACAAGTTGCATATTATTTAATGTTAGAAGTTATATGCCGAATTAGTATCTAACGTTTAACGTACTGATGGAAAATAAGAGGTTTCCTGAAATTATCGTGAACTTTTAAACACCATTCGAAGATATTTGTAAAGGTATAAATATACTAAGTAGTTACGTTAAACTAGTAGTGTTAAACTCATCGATTTCCTTTGATTTCCAAGGTAGAATTATTTTATTTCGCTAAGTGATTACACTGGCATAATCGAGCGAAATAGAGATTCAATAAACAAATCCCAAAGTTTTGCAAACTCAGAGATTTGCTGATAATGCCTGTGTAATTTTTCAACTATACAATAAGATATATTTTTATAATTTGGTTCATTTAACATTTTTTCTTTATATTGACTAATATTTTAGGCTCCTTTTTAGTTTCTCAAAACTTTAAGAGTTATCTGACATCCCTATTTACAATAATCAGGATTATTTACAGATCTACGTACAATTAATTTGTGCTGCGTTTTAGGAACCGTACTTAAATTACGTCCCGGATTACAGGTAATATGCAGGACCCATCCACCTGACCCTTATATCGTAATTTATGGTTTCTAGAAATAATAAGATATGGGAATTGCAACCAATGAAAATTTGGTGTATTTAAGAGCCCTGCAGGGTAAACACTGCATTTTTAAATATCCTGATATTTTCTTGGCAAATTTTTCATTGCCCATGATCAAATATCACTCAAATATAAGCATTTTAATATTTTAATATGTATATCGTGAGAACTTTTATAAACGAAATGGAATAATATTTCAGACAGAATTTAAAAATATTAACATTTATTTACTTATTTATTCTACCCAAAAAAGTGACTTTTCTATCATAGAAGATGATTTCTTAACAAAATTATTGATTTTTCATCAAAACAGCTGCATGTTTATCCAAGAAAAATGCAATTTCCACAAAAATAGATAAACTTTGAAATTAAAGAAACTAATTTTCAAAAGAACAGTTGAATTTTAGTCCAAAAAATATTTTCGTTTGACTTTTCAGCATCAAAATATGAGTTTTAAATAAGAAGTAGGTTTTTTACGAAAATAATTTAATTGTCAACACAAAAAGATGAATTTCCAACAAGGCAGTGTTAAATTTTCAACTAAAAATGATGATTTTGTTAAAAAAAACACTTAAATTTTCAACAGAATAATCAAATTTTCAATAAAATAATTGAATATTCAAACTAAAAACATGAATTTTTAACAAAAAAGTGCAATTGTTGTTATTTCAATCAAAAATGATAAAATTTCATAACAACAAAATTAATTTTAAAATTAAACAAGACGAGTTTTCAAGAAATTAAGATTTTATAGTCATGGAAAAAAGTTCAACTGAATTATTGAACCTTCAAGCCAAAATACGAATTTTATGTGCCAAACTTGCAGATTCAATTATGAATCTGCAACAAAATAACTATTCTTTACTAAAGTGGCTCAACCAAAATTTTCAAACAAAATAGTTGAATCATTGAGCAAAGAAGATTATTCTTTAAACAAACAGTTGCATTTTCATCCAAGAAAAATAAAATTGGTTTTTAAACAGATACATATTTTTATGAAAAAGACAAACTTCCAAAAAATTGGAAAAATGTATATAAAAAAAAAATTTCAATTTGACTTTTCAACATCAAAATGTGAGTTTTAAATAAAAAGTAAGTTTCCTATGAAAATAGTTGAATTTTCAACCAAGAAGGATGACTTTTTAACAAATTTTTACGGTGAATAAATTGCTAACAAGAATATCAGGGTTACTGAAAAAATCCATTTTATAAATTCTCTAATTTTTCCCATACCAATTGTTCATTTTCCCTGACTATTAATTTTCAAAGAGAAGAATTTCAAATTCATAAAATTTATTGCCAAAAATATTTTATAAACGTAATTGCAAGATTGGCGTATGAAGTTAATTTAAGATTAAAATTCTGTGCGATTACTGCGAGTTATTTGTTTCATTTGTGAATTTTTGAAAATTACGTACATCATTAAACATCCGCTACCTCTCTTTCCATAACACCTCGTAACAAAATTCATAACTCCCCTCCCTTGAGCTGTTACGTAATTTAAGTAGGGTCCCTTACAATTCCTGATTGAATTTCTTTGTTCTTAATGTCGGTATATTTCATCATAAATAGGTTAATATTCTAATATTTCTAGAAAAATCCAAACTTCTCTTAGTTTTTTATTTTTATAGATAAAATTTTTACTCATCTTTTCATTTAGTTAATTTATTTGATTTCTTTGTAATTTTGATTCAGTAATTGTTAGACAATAATAACTTTCGGGTTTGGACACCTTAGTTTTTTTTCTTTTCTTTCTTTCCAAAGGAAAAATGCTCCTTTTTCCGTTTTCTTCACTTTCACAAAAACGTCGATATCAGGTGTGAGTAACACAATTGATAATTGAAGCTCTGTGCGTTTGAATATATTTTACGAGTGATATTATTTCTCTTATTGTTATTGAAATTCACTGATGCGAGGCAATGGGCAGTGGAATCGATTTTAAATTATACTTCCTTACAATATTTTGATCAACAATTGAGTACCAGCAGTCTCAGAGAAACTGCGACAATTTTATTTCAGTAGGTCTATAAAATGTATGACCATGAATCATGAAATTTCCATTTTCACAATCTTACGAAGCTTTGCCTTACAAAAAGGTTTTGTGCGTCCTTTATATCGGAAATTATAATTTTGAATAGGAATTATTTTATTTAGATTAGAAATAACAATTTGTAGAATAAAAATTGAAGTTATGAATAAAGGACCCCGCAGCAAATGTATATGAAATGGCTTTCGGTCGATTTTGATTAAATTTTGAAAAACTGTATTTCTCAATGAAAGTCCTAAAATGGACAGTTTTCGAGTTATAGAGGGTTAAACATCCAAACCATTTAAGAAACATTACCAAATATCTCGAAAACTGCAGCTCTGTGAAAAAAATATTCCCTATGAAAGTTATTGGGCTCTAACGGGGAAATGCAAAGAAAGTCATGGCCTTAAGACACAGGTCATTTTTCAAGGTCATTCAATGTCAACTTGTCATTTATTGCTAATATTCAGCCAATAAAGACAAGATATAAAGAGGAAATCAATATAGAACCCTTAAAGGCAAGAAATGAGAATGACTTAGTCAATAGATAATGACTAAATCAAACTCATGACTTGCCTTCATTGGCCTGATATTGTCCAAATCAAGCTCATTTCATACCTCCATTGGCTAGATATTGACAACATCCTGAACAAATCTTGCCTTCATTGGTTAGATAATGACTAAATCTCGCTCATGTATTGTCTTCATTGGCTAGATAATGACTAAATCTCGCTCATGTATTGTCTTCATTGGCTAGATAATGACTAAATTGCCCTCATGACTTCCCTTCATTGACTGGCTGTTGACGAAGTCATTCTCATTTCTTGCCTTTATGGGTTCTATATTAATTTCCTCTTTATATCTTGTCTTTATTGGCTGAATATTAGCAATAAATGATAAGTTCACATTGAATGATCTTGAAAAATGACCTGCGTCTTAAGGCCATGACTTTCTTTGCATTTCCCCGTTAGAGCCCAATAACTTTCATAAGGAAATTTTTTTTTGCAGAGCTGCAGTTTTCGAGATATCTATTAATGTTTCTTAAAAGGGTTGGATGTTTAACCCTCTATAACTCGAAAATTGTCCATTTTCGTACTTTGTGCCCAATAACAGCCATTTCATGTACATTTGCTGTGGGTTCCTTCAAGGGAAGTAAACTGTTTAGTGCTAACCAATACTAGAACTTAGAAATTTGATATTAAGCTTATTTACTTCATTGCTCATTAATTGCTGATGAACAACTTTTTAAATCTACTTTTAAACATTCCTGTTTTAGTGAGAAATATTAATTAAAATACACTTTCTCTAGAAGTTGATACAATCACTACGTAGAACAGACTTTTCATAAATATTTAGAAGTGTTATGAAGTTCTGAAAATCCTTTCGGAAGAAAGAATAAACACTTGTTGAATCAAGGCCTTTTTCAGGGTAAGGCAGGATCTTAAGCGGTATATTTTCGGCGTTATCATTGTATATCTTTGAAAAAATTTTAATTCGCTTTAAATAATCCTAATTTTAATAAAGTAACTCATTTCAGAATTTTAAAAATATATCCAGTATTAGTCAAGGTATCTCATGCGAAAGAAGAACTTTTTGGAATTTTAACTATGTAGATCGGATTTTCTGCCTAAAATCATTTATTAAGTGGCCCTGTGGCGAATTTGGCTAAAAATAAAGAAAAAATTGGCGTGTAGTGAAAAAAATCTTTGGCTAAACAATTTTAATACTGTGAAAACATTTTTTCAGAAAGAGGAAAAGACCTAAAGCATAATAAAATCGGAAAGTATCTTCTGCTTCCATTAGAATAGACATTTTCTACTTTGGGATTTTTGGATAAATAATATTACGTTCAAAAATTGCAAAAACTTATTTGTTTTAGAACTTTTCGTTGTTTTAATTGTTTATCCAATTTTTTGTACTTTTGTCAATAAAATGCAACGAATATGTGTACAATTCTTGGGCAGTAGTCAAATACCTATCGAAATGGCCCAATCCATAAAATAATGAAGTCAATTATTAAAAGAGCGGTTTCTAAACACAGGAATAATTTTGATAGTTTGACCAATGCTTATTAAGGAAGTACGCAAAAACATAAAATTTTTTTGTGAATTAATTGAAATTATGCTGCATGTATAGGTTCAAATTGAGAAAAAAGTATTTTCGTGAAGTTACAGATATTTCAATTTTGACGTCTATGCTATAGAAGATTACCTTTTTTTAATTCTGCATTAAACATTTTTTTTTATTCTAGTAAGTTTCACCATCATCTTTCAAAATTAAAAAAATTAGAAGTTGACGTATTGGCGATGGTTTATTCGGAAGTATAAAAATTCGATTTTTACACAGAAAAATGTTAATTTGGCCTTCTATAAGCACGCCATCATGCGAGTTTTGTGAGTGAATTTAGTCCAAGTAAGATGAGGTTTTTTCAGAACATCTTCTTTTCATATTTTCAAAATTCAAAGAAAAAGATTCGAACATCGTAACTCCATAAACATTTTTTTTCAAATTGTAAATATATGTCTCATCTAATTTCCTCTAAAAACAACGTATTTCGGCGCGAAGAGATTCTACCCGTAGTAAATCTAAGGACAGTAAGAACAATATTAGAAACTCAATTTACGCCAGACGCACTGTTCCCATTATTATTTAGCATACCAGGGCTTCATTTATATTGTTAAAATATTTCGCTCGAGTGACGGAATTTAAAAAAATAGTTTTATGAAAACAAAAAGAAATTCTATAAAAACTTTTTTATTTATAATAAATAATAGCGTAAAAAGAAACAGTTTGCAGATGAATGTGACACTCTTAATTTAATAATATGAATTGATATATAATTTTGAGGTTTGATAAGGGTTAATTTAATATTATTATTGAATGTTAATTTTAAATGTAATGGCAACTTTAAAGGTATACTTTTCACGAGTAACGTGTTAAGTACTGTTAAATACGAGTCGTGGAAATATTTTTCCAAATGTTTCACAATTCGTTTTTGTATATATTGATCTTTTCCATTGAACTTTAAACCAAAATATTGAAAATTAAAATTAACCTAGAAAAAATCCGAGCACCATACAAAAAAGAACCTTTTATCTTTAATAGTCTCCGAGTTATGATCCTTCAAAGTAACCGAAATTTTGTTTGAAGTGGCTGAAAAATAAAATTCTGAAATTTGCATTTGTACTTTGGAAATTGATTACGTTACGGAAAAAATATATTTTGAACATTAATTAAAGTATACCTAATATGAAATAATTCTAAAGAAAGAAACAGTTATTTGTCTAGGTGAATGTTCCCAAAATGAACTTTTTTTAAACCATTTTCAGGGCAAATAACTCATGTTTAATTTCGTCTTAAGTAGCTCTTTTCGGGATACATGGACTGAAGTAAAACTATAAGGAAAATTATACAGCAGACAAATGTTTGCTAAAAACTAAAACAAAAATTACTCGTCTAGCTTTGATAGGCTACAAGTAATGACCACGGAACTTGAACCCTTTTTACTGGATAGAATCTGTCTGTACTGAAAACATTTTTTGTATTTTTTGTTGCGAAATTTACATTCAGAATATCTGTTGCCAACACTGAATTAAGGGAAAATGATCAATATTGCCTGATTTTACATGTTCTATTCATCAGTCATAAAAACAGTTTTTTATACATACTAATATGGGATTAGCCTTATAAGATTGTATTATTTTATTTTAGGATTTCAAAAAATATAGAAACTATTCATCTCAGGCGAAAAAATTAATGCTAAATGTTGATAATGATAATAAATGAATTACTAGACATTTCTTTCGGCTTTTCAGGTACGATTGTATTAAGAAAATAAATAAATTAGCCACTTTTTTTATTTGTTGTAATAAACTTATTACATTTTATTTATTAATTGATTTACAGTCTTCCTTTCATTAGCTGTCAACCAGAGTTCGTCTCGCGGGAGGTTTTATAAAATTTCCACAAAATATTGTGATGGTTATCACTAAAACAATTGTGAAAGAAATTATTTTCCTAAAATTAATAAGTTCCAAAGCACAGATGCAAACTTCTAAACTTAATTTTTCAGCCACTTTAAAAAAATCCGGTTACTCTGAACGATCATACTCGGAACCTATTGCAAATTAAAGTTTTTTTTTCTAATTTTCTTAGAATATTGTTTAGTTTGATTTTTCTATTTGACATTTTGCTCTAAAATGCAGTGGGAAGGGCCAATCTGCGTAAACACAATTTTGGAAACTTCTTTTAAAAGTATTTCCTTCATGCGTAGCAGTCATTTCTAGCAAAATTTAAATTTGCATCAGCACCAGTAAATAAACGATTTGATTAAAAAGAACACGCTCTACATGGCTAAAACAGTAAAAAACTACCAGATGCCTAAATTATAACGAAACTTTTAAGCTGATTAGAGAGATGTTACTCTTTAGTCATTATCTTCATTATTGCCTCGAATTTGACGTCATCGAGTATTCGAATTCGTCTAAATTTTCAATATTTCATGATTTCTCATGTATTGTGAGCCACTGCAGATGTAAATTGTTCCCTTAGGTCCAAATTCTTAAGCATCATTTATACAGAATTCACATCTTGAAGACGATCAGGCCAATTTTTGAACCAGATATGCTCCAGACGTTGACGTCGCTCTTCTGGTCGATTCGTAAATTCCAATAGCAGCGAAAAAATGTACCGCACGGTTCCATGTGCATACTGAGTATAAATTGTTCTTTTTGCCACCACGCAATACTAACTGCTGTGCTCCGGGGAATCTGAATCTTCGGTTTGCGTGGCAGCATCTCTTCCTCACGAAACCATTATGTCTCCACCAACCATGTGCCTGGCTTCCCATGGTATTGGAGGCGGAGTCAGAGCCAATGACGATGTGGAACATTTCGCCATGGAACAATGCTCAATGGAACATCGGTCAAGACCTGTGAATATTCCCCAAGATTATTGGACTTAATTTATATCATAAATAAAAAACAATTTTATTATATTTGTCATTGATTCCGATCAATCTATGCAGATTACTACATTTTAAAATCAGGAAAAGTAATAATCCAAGGATTCAGACATTTTCAACTATTTCGAATTTCAAAACATCCTTTAAGCATTTATGTTTTTATTCAAAGAAATCTGGTCAGTATTCATTGGCAATCCTACTGATTGGAACGAGTCTTGAGCTTCGTGTATCTCTTTTACAAATTCTTTAAAAATACAAATCGAATCCCATTTCTTATGAATCATTTTATCTACCAAAATCTAAAACACAAAAGAGCTCACAGATCCAAATTAACAACAAAGGGAAGAAGATGGAAAAAACAGAAAGATTCAACCAGAACCAAACATAACACACCTGAAAATAGCATAATCTAGATTAACAAAGAGTTATTTGGTCTCATTTTTCGCTCATTAGTAACTTTCTCTTTGTTACTCTTGTTCTTGAACTCCAAAGATACTTTGTCATTAATTAAGAAAATCTGTTTTAGAAAAAAGAACATTAAATTTCGTATTAAATAAAGATCGTTTTTTAATACAGCCTATCTCAGTTTTTTACTATTTGAATCCAATCACATCTATCCCCTTTCTCCAATTTATATCAATTTCGTTAAAATCCGTAGTTTCTAAAAAAAAGTATTATGGTGATAAAAAAGAAAAATGTTAACATGTTAGTTTCCTATGTAGAAACCCCACAAAGAAGATTAAATAATTAAAAGTTGAAAATTTTAAATATTAGAAAAATAGTTCAATTTTTCAAATATATTAGAGATTTATTACATACTTTGTTAAGAATTTATCTTTTCTGTTTGAAAAACGAACTACTTGGTTTAAAGATTAACTGCTTTTTGAAAAATGCATTTTGCTCTTGTAAAGATTCATCATTTTATCAACAATTTTGTTAAAAATTCTTTTAGTTTTTTGTTTGAAAGTCCAGCTATTTTGTTTTTAATGCAATTGTTTGGTTAAAAATATTTATTCCTTAAATTTTTCTTTTATGGTTTGAAATGCATCTTTTTTTGTAGAATTTTTTTTTGGTTGGAAATTCAATATATTTCTACTTGAAATCTTGGGAATTAAAAGTATTGCATATTGAATTTAATATTGTATTTATAATAGTTTAATTTAAAAAACTTCATTTCTCTATTTGCCTGAAAAAGCATCTTGTATTCCATATTTTGGAAGAATTTTGGGCTACAATACTTTTGGGCGGAGGGACAGGGGGAAATGTCGAAAATAGCTAAATAAAATGTCTGACTATAATACACCATTTCTACTGTCAGCTCATTTGCAGTAGAAAGCGCCGTTATGTCAAGACGAAACATATCGATATTATATTTGTTAGAAAATTTGCATTATTATTATTATTACACCATTAAGCCATTTCCCTTTCGGGGTAGGCGTGACTCACTCGGGATAGAGATTTTTCAGATTGATCCAGAATTCTCGTGCTATTTAAGCAAATAACACGTTCGTTCCGCAACACTGCTCCGACCCAGGTTATTGATCAATCTCTCTAGCAATCACCCCAAGCGAAGAACCTCACGAAGCCGTTATGTAAGGTTCCCCACTTGGGTCCATTAATAGCCAAGGTCTTTGTTTCAG
>NC_046662.1:76862023-76863201 GCF_010883055.1 Belonocnema kinseyi | reverse complement strand
AGACGATTGGAAAGAAGCGATTATCGTACCAATATACAAGAGAAAGGGAGATAAAAGCGAGTGCAATAATTACAGAGGGATTAGCTTATTAAGCACTGTAAGAAAAATATATTCAAAAATACTTATTCGTAGGGTAATGAAAATAACAGAAATAAAGATTTGGGAAGTCCAAAGTGGGTTTATGCCAGGAAGGTCTTGTACGGATCAAATATTTAGCTTACGGCAAATAACAGAAAAAAGTTTGAGAGTAGGAAAAAAAGTTTTCTGTGCATTTGTTGACCTAGAAAAAGCTTTTGACAAGGTAGATAGAAGTAAACTTTGAGAAATTCTGAAAGAGTATGGAGTCAATGGATGGATCCTACAAGCTATAAAAACAATATACACAGGTAGCAAAGCAAGTGTAAGAGTGAATGGGAAACTGAGTGACTGTTTCGATATTATTCAAGGAGATAGACAAGGATGCGTTATGTCTTCATGGTTATTTATATTATTTATGGACAAGTGTTTAAGGATGGCTCTCTTCGACGAAGAGGGTGTGGATCTCGAAACGGTAAGGGTACGAGGGTTAGCGTTCGTAGATCATAAGGTTGTTACGGCAGAGTCTATCGAAGACCTACAAAGAATGTTGAATAAACTAAATGCAAGCATGAAGAGCATGGGCCTCAAAATTAACACAAATAAAATAAAAACTATGGTGTTCGAAGGAAATAGTGAGAAAACGCTATGCTATATTTTATTAAATGATGAGAGAATTGAACAAGTTGATAAGTTCGTATACCTTGGTAAGAAGGTTATTGGTAGAGCAGGTCCCCTTATCAGAAGTAAAAATATATCGAATAAAGCTAAAATGGCAATACATAATTCTATACTTGTACCGACTGTACTATACGGTAGCGAGACATGGACTTATCAAGAAAAAGATAAGAGTAAAATTAACGCAATTGACATGAGATTCATGCGCATAATAAGCGGGAAATCCCTAATGGACAAAGTAAGTAACGAGATCATTCTAAAAGAATGTGGTGCAGAAGAGACGCTAGTAGACACATGGGAAAGAAATCGGTTAAGATGCTTCAGACATGTTGAGAGAATGCCAAATGAATGACTAACGAAACAAGTGTATCAAGGTAAAGTAAATGGCAACGTGCCCAGAGGTAGACCGCGGAAAGAATGGTTAG
>NC_046662.1:76853984-76861923 GCF_010883055.1 Belonocnema kinseyi | reverse complement strand
TTATAATGAATTGCTATGAATTACTTATCTTTAAGTACGTTTCCGAATTTCCCAGTAACTGCATATCGAAGCACAATTTTAAGAAAGTGTATTTATACCAAAGTGAAAATTTTCTATTTTGCTTTTTCTCCAACCGAGTATATAAGAGACCGCTCTCTTTAAAATTTGTTACGGAACTGTTAAGTAAAAGACAAGATAATGTAGGGGTAGGCTTGCGACTGCGTCGTATGCGAGAGTCGTTAAAAATCGTCCTGTTTAAAATTCTTAGAGAACCCATAAATACACACATATGTATATTGAAAGTGAAGAAAATTTCAATTCTAAATGTGCAGAATTGGAGAAATATAAAATGTAGATCCAGAAAAAGGAATAAAAAAAGACCAAAAAGACTCATTTTCAAGAAATATTCATATCCGAATCACAGCAAAAAACAGGTATTTTTGATAAAACAGTTGAATTTTCAATGATATAGATAGACTATCACTTGAGAAGAAAATGTCAAGCAACAAAAACAGATCAGTTTTCAATCTTACATTTGTACCCCCAATTAAAAAATGTATTTGTACTTTTTGATGGTATGAATAGACATTTCCACTCAAGCATTCGAAAAAGATGGACAATTATTGAAGATATCAAGTGGTTGAAGATTTTACGAATCTGGTTAGGAATAACCTATTCTCCATGAATTTTAAACGTTATACATTTTAAATGTCAATCAATATTGAACTTAAGTATCAATATCAATCAATTCAAATGTGACACGAGATTTTTTCAAAAATACCGAATATCAAATCACTGGTAAGAACTGCCCATATAAAGGACGCTACATCAATAATAAATGCTCTCATTCTGGCAAGTTTTTTCCACATTTAACAGTTAAATTAAAAAATAATTAAACCGAATCCTGATTTGTCTCTTCCAAAAGTTAAATCATTTTAAATTTCTCTACAAGATTCAATAATTATTTTTCATATTCAAGACAGATGCAAATGCTTATTATCGATCATACACCTTTTATCTTGTTACGTTTCGGAAAATTGAAAAACACTAAAAAGCTGATCATGATTTTCCATTTCTACTGTGAGTTAATTGTAAGTAGATACGGATATTATGTTAAGACATATTAATATCGATTTCTTAAAAATTAAAGATGATAGAAATCACTTCTTATATTGTAATTAATTGGTTCTCATATGGGGCATTATTTATAAAGTGTGCTAACTCGAAAATCAATTGAGAAGATGCAGTGGTGATTGTAAGACATACTATTATTGGCAATGTACTCGGTATCTGTTTTTAAAATGGAAGAGAATAGAAATCACTCCTCATTTTCTATTTCATTTATTCATTTATGGGTCATTATTTCTAAATTATCTAATGCCAAAAATCAATTGGGTTCGATAGGGTTAAAAATTAGGAAAAACTTCATTGGATCTACGGCAAAGAACTTTTGACCTTAAAATATAAATTTAAAGTTTTTGAAGCAAAATTTTTTTAATTTAGGACTCTAGATCAATTATCTGATTCTTGCCTTACATAAACATTTTTTTCATATAGTTTATGTGCAGATGATATGACATATATCAATTAAGAAATTAAATGAAAGACATTAAGGAAAGTTTCATTTGCCGATTTTTTTTCAATATTAATCGCATTTCTTACTATAACGTTCCGTTTTTCCTGATAAACTGAAGAATAACTCCCATGTGAACAGATATCAATGTCATACACTTTACTGCATTTAAGTGATAAATGCATTTTTCATTAGACAAATAAATTGCAAAAATATTCTAAAAACTTTATAAAATATATTATTATTAGCATTAAATCATATTCATAATTATTTAACCAATTCACATGTCCCAGTTTACTTTCTTTAAAGAAATCTATATCTTTTATCTCAGGAATTCTTTAATTTAATAAGAAAATTATCCTCGTTTCAGGTCGAAATATCATCCTTATTACTGAAACTATTATTTCAGCAGTTTGAATTATCAAACGTAAAAAGAAATCGTTGTAATTAAATTGAATAATATGAATTTCATCCATTAAAAAAAATTTTATCTTAATTTTGCAATTACTGTTTCATTTCTTTCCAGTCATTAGAAGAAATATGTGTTAGTGCAATAGGTAATATTTCCTGCAAATTTCATATTTCGTGTCAATAATTATAAAATATTATTAAAACATAATAAAATATTGTATAAAATATCAAATAATAATATTAGTATCAAATTTATTATCAAATTTAGGCTTTAGTATGAAATTTGTTATACAATCTTAACTATATGTTACTTCTTATTGATACTTTTCTTGATTAAAAAGAAAATCAAATTTGAGTGTCGCCGGATATTCTGATAAAGGATTTTATTAATTGCAAAAAATCAAATAAATAACACTGTGGAAATAAAAATAAAATTTTTTTAATCTGTTCTAAAATGAATAGGGGATATTTTTCTCACCAAAACTGTATACTGTATCTCTTTATTTTCTTAACAAAATTAGCTGTTTAGGAATTGAAATTAATAGAAGTCATCTCTCATTTTTTAATTTTTTTTTTATCTATAAGTTAAAGGTACCAAATTACCGAGTGAGATCCATTTGCCAAGTAAACAGCGAACTTCTTTCAACTCAAACTTTTGTTATATATTTTCCTTACTTTCATACATTGAATAAATTTCAATGAAGACTATAAAACGCCGTAATTAAATGTAGATGTTGAAATAATTAAAATAGAACCAATTTAATCTTGGAAATCCACAATAGGAATGCAGAGTGGGGCAGTTTTTATATGTTTTTGATGTTGCTACTTCCGAATTGTGTTCAAGATGAAAGATTCAAAATAGCAGATAAAAAATATTTTACACTCACAAAACAATAACATATTTTTGCATAAAAGTTTGATATCAAATCTATAGAATTGAAAAAATCGGATGCAAACTGCAAAAAACAAATAGGATTATTGGCTACTGAGGAACATCTTTGATAATTGATGTCTTTTTCCTAGTATGTATATACTTATTAATTTATTTATAATTAAAAACTGAGTTGCTGATTCATTTGTTTAATCCATTCAAGTTAAATTTTAACTACATTGATTTATCAGTTGTTTGAATGTAATAGGATTGTGACGATAATAGCAGTACAAATGAAATGATTTATGCGACACATTGGACCCGATGAATGCGCGAGATCGAGGTCGCGATTTACTATATAATATTCACGCACCGCTTAATGACACTGATTATTAGCGTCCGTTGTAAATCGTCAGTTATGAACGGTACACTGGAGAACGCAGAGGATGCCCTTAACGATCAATAATGGAAACCATCGAAAAGCTCGCTCGTATTGCTCGTTAGTACAAACCTTGATCACGTGAAATCACGATTCTGTTTAATGAACTACGGTAAGAGTCGAAATTCCTCAATTCCTCTTTTTCCTCTTATTTCTCTCAATCTCTAAAGTAAAAGCAATTACTTATAAACTGATCATTTTTTCCAAAACTACTATTTTATTACCGACTAATCGTGCAATCATTGTTGTTGAAAGCCTGATTGGATTTTCTTTATCCCGATCCAAAGGTGCATAAAATTACTTTTCTCAAAATGTCTAATTATATACATATATTTTTTAAATCTCGACCATGCAGCTCAAATATATGCATATATTTTTAATAGTACAAAACGTCTATTAATGTTGAAATGCTTTGTTTCTGAAAAAATTTACATTTTTTACATGTTACATTTTTCTAAATACCTCATATTTGTGGACTAGACCTATTCATATAGAAAAATAGTACTCCTAAACTTGATATATCATTAATTTTGTGTATGCAGGTTGCTTAGGGGTTGTTTTAAGATACCCTAAATATAAAATTAAGAAAACTGACACTTCCTAATAAAGAAAACCAATGAAAATTTTTCAACTAACTATTAGGGAGGGGGTACTTAATATTAAGGACAGGAACGGTTAAATATCAAATGAGGCGTTTGAGTTTATATTAAGGGTGGTTTTTACATCCCTTAAAAATTTAAGCAAGAAAATCGAAATTTCCAAAAAAATAAAATCTCAAGATTTTTTTAATTATAATATTCGTGGAAAAATGACTTTAAAGTACATTCACTTCAGAATAATTCCCTAGAGGGTAAAGTACTTGACTTTATTCTTAATGATTTTTTTAACAATTTCTAAATATTCAAAGAAAAAATCGACATTGCTGAAAAAATGGCATACATTTTTTTATTACACTATTGGGATTGGAATTTAATTAGGAATAAACGTCGGAAAAATATCCTAGCAGGGAAAGTTGTTTGAAATATTTTAAGGGTTGTTTTAACAGCGCCTAAAAATTCAAGGAAGGAAATTGACATTTTGGTATCAAATTCACAATAAATTTAGGAAACAGTTTCTGGACTGAAAACTCGTTTGAAATATTTGAGGGGTTGTTTTAACAGCCCCTAAAGATTCAAGGCAGCAGATCGACATTTCGGAAATCATATTTACAATAAGCGTAGGGGATAAATCCCAAAATGGAATGTCGTCCGAAATATATTGAGGATTGTTTTAGCAGCCCCTAAGTATCTAAAAAAAATGAACATTTTCAAAGATTCAAAAACACATGGGTATTTTTTATTATACCATTATTGTCAAAAATCACATTACAATAAATGTGAAAGGCATATCGTAACAGGAAAAGCGTTTGAGATGATTTCAAGGGCTATTTTAAAACCTCTTGAATAACCAGGCCCCTATATTATCAATCACACTAATTATAAATCAATAATCAAGCACTTAAATAATCAAATAATCAATTTAACGACTTTTCCTGGTAGGATATGTTTCACACGTTCATTGTGAATTAATTTTAGACATCAAAAAAATAATTAAAAAATCTCCTGTGAGTTTTTATTTGCTAGTAAATATCTATTTATTTCCTCAAATGTTTAAAGGATATTAAAGTAACCCTTTAAATAATAATAGCGACTGTTTGAACTTTCTGAACTCAATAGCACAATAAAAAAAACTCCTGCGATTTTGGCTTTTTTGTGAAAATGTCGATTTTCTTGTTTGAATGTTTCAGTGTGTTCAAAAACTGTTTAAGTAAATTCAAATGCTTTATCTTATACGGTACGCTTCTTAAATTAATTATGAGGTGATTTTTGACCCCAATAGTATCATAGAAATAAACTTCTGTGCTCCCTGAATTTGAATTATTAAATTGTTTTTACTAATTTCAATCAGTGGCACAATTCTAGTAGTTTTGATTTTTTGGGAATGACGATCTTCTTTCTGGAATGTTTAAGGGACCATAAAGATAACACTAAAAAATTTAACAACCTTTTCCATTAAACTGATTTTCCATGTTTATTTCAAAGTGACGTCCGAGCACGATGACTTAATAAAAAAATCCACAACAATTATTATTTAAAACTGAAAATGTTTAAAATTTGAATAAGATTAGAATCTTTTAACAATTTTCGATTATGCTTGCGTTTTTCGTCGTAGATTGGTATTTTTAATTTAAAATGTATATATATTAAAGGAGATTCACAATTTTAAACAATTCGAGGCATATGATATATTTTATAACTAAAGTCATTGTAATTCGAACATGATTGGCAATTTTTGAGCAGTTTATGATTTAATTAATGTTTTTTCGAAGGTAATTGTTTTTTAACATCAAAAAACATTAGATTTTAAAGGTTTATAATCTTTTCCAACATAAAGTTATCTTAAAGTGTTTCACACAAAAAATTAGTACTTTAAAAGGAAAATCACAATTTAAAGAAGATTTAGCATCTTTTAACAATTTTGGGTTATGTTAGTGTTTCTCGTAGAAGATTGATATTTCTAATTAAAACAATTATATTTCAAGCAAGATTCAGAAATGTTACCCAATTTCATTTATGTTAGCGGATTACACCAGAAATTTGTATTTTAAGACCAAAACAATTGCAGTATGAGCATGATTTAGAATTTTTTCACAATTTTTGATTATGTCTATGTTTTTCTTCAAAAATTGGTATTGTTTATTAAGGAAAAATTTTATTTCAACGAAGAGTGACAGCTTTTTAACAATGTTGGGTTGTGCTAACATTCTTCATCGGAAATCGGTGATGATATACACTAAACTCTCGTTTTCAGTCACCCCGTTCTCAGCTTTCCTGGAACTGCTGGCTCACGCAGTTTCTGAGGGGAGTAGGGCAAGAATGGTTGCGACATTATATATATATATTCCAATTGGAAACGAGTCAGCCGGCCCTCACTGTTTACTCTTCTATCCCCCCGAAATCTGTCCAATTTGAATTTCATGTTGTGCTATTTGTCTTTTGTCTAAAATTGCTAGTGTTAATAAAAAAGCGTCTTCAGAAATATTTTTCAAAGAATATTTACACAATTTTGAACAATAATAGGTAATACAAATATTTACAAAATATATACAAAAAGTTTTCACTAATTTTAACCTTAAATTTCAGTTCAATTAAAAATTAGGTGATAAAAAAAAAATCAAGTGCGTAGTACGCGATTGTGTTTTCTAGTATTAATAAAAACCTATCAATATTTTGTGTGATAATAAAAACAATGATTGAAAGACAAAATTATGGAATTTTATTTGTGAAAATCCCCGAATTTAATAAAGATTTTCTAAAAAAATTATTATTCGGGACTGAAAATTTTTATTTAATTTTGTACCTGATAAATCTAATCCAGCAATGCTGCAGACATCCAATCCGACTGTACTGGTGGCGCAACAATGTTGCTTCGGGCCGAGAGGTTTTGGACGACATAAAATCTGAAATAATATAAACGCAGTTTTAAAACCATATAACGAATAAAAAATAATTGTAAATCTTATTGAAAAATGTAAATGATCAGTTTCGAAATTGTTACCATGTACCCAGGAAATTCAATTTAAAGAATTTTGTGTGCTTATTGAATAATTGTCGCTATGAAATTCCTGCAATAATTGTGTACTACTACTTAATTCTTCATACTACTTAATTAATAAATGTATTTAATAATTGGTTTTTCTATCGTAGAAAATGCTAGTCATCAAAATAATCTTTATAGAATCATCTCCTGCAAACTTGATTATCATGCAGTGAAAATTTCCTCTTATTTAAATTAAATGGCAATAAAATACAATCAAGATCTCAATCAGTTTATTTACATATACTTTTCTACGGAATCAGCGGCATTTTTGTAGTAGAATCCTTCATTCTCTTATAGCTATTCTTTTGAGACTCGAGCAATTTCGCGGAAAGAAAGGTACGTCTCTAGCGCTCGCCTTAGAGATCAAATCCTTTGGTACACTTCTCTAGACACTTTATCTTCTCGAAGCAAGCGTTTCAAAATAAAATGACAAACATGGAGTCTGATCATTGAAGAGCATTCAACAAAAATCCTATTACAGTACAAGCTACATCAGTTTGCTAACTGAATGAAGCAAAATATAATTAGAAATTCTTTCAAGATTGAAACTATATTTACTTCCTTATGGACCATTTTATGCAACAAAATTATAATATACACTGAAAATTCAAGTATCAAAATTAGATTTCAATAGTACGTCATTTTCGGCGCATTAAAGACAAATATATAAAAAAGAAAAAAAGAAGAAGAAAAGGGTAAATGTCAACTAAACCCACCTCTCATTGTTTCCTTATTTTTTATCCGTTTTTTATACCACTAGGGACTAACTTGTTTCTAAGTCAATTTAGACTTCTACATCATGTTTAAATTTTTTGGATTATTCTTGCTCCTATTTGGAAAATGTAATTATCTAGATTGATTGGTTCAGGGCCGATCATAAGCTTAGAACTCGGCAGGGGAAAGAAGTAGTGTGTGGAAGGGATAGAGATTTTTCAGATTGATCCAGAATTCTCGTGCTATTTAAGTAAATAAGACGTTCGTTCCGCAACACTGCTCCGACCCAGGT
>NC_046662.1:76827934-76853884 GCF_010883055.1 Belonocnema kinseyi | reverse complement strand
TTGACAAAAAAAAGAACCATTAACAACAAATTTCATTGTAGGCGTCGCGACTAGAAAGAATAAGTATGCACACATATTCATATACACACAGAAAAATACACATATGCATACACACACACACACATATATATATATATATATACATACATATACATCCCTTCTTGTGTGTTTATTTTAGGCCTATATCTTTGAATTTACAATAAAAAGCGACTCCAAAACTTAAATAAGTACGATATCTGAAAATGAAAAAACGATTTTTGATTGACGTAGAGAGGATTTTGAAAAAGCATTTCAGATATAGACTAATGCACTGTTTAGGAGAGGAACGTCGTTACCCGGCTAAAACGAGATTTACTCCATAGTCCATCACCACCACAACTCTTTGTCAGTGGTTAGACTGGATATTTCTGTTTTTTTTCTTCATATTTTTTGCACTCTCGGCCTTTCATCGACAGCTAAGAGGATCGGTAAAGTCAAGATGAACGTACCGTCAAGGGGCGAAATTGGATAGAAATGGCGAGAATAGAGGTAACACGAGAAACCATCAAACTGAAGCGTAATATCGAAAGCCTTAGAGTTAGATTAAAGATGGTAAAGATAGAGTCGGGAAATATGATTGAGGAGGAAAATTTTAAATGTTGTAGGTGCTATATAATTTTTATAATTTGCTAACTCCGAATACAAGCAACAGATGTCGCGCTAGGCGTCAGTAATTAAAATGATGAACAACAAATTGACCAAATTCACGTAAAAATTTATAATGTATAGAAAACGATTAATAAGTCGAAAAAATGCCCTACCACCTCCAGCCCAAGACGGGCCCAGTCTCAAAGTTTCACTGTACCTACTTACTTCTTATTTATGTAAAACCTCTTCAAATCAGTGAAGAGACTGCTTACAAATCATATTTAGCAGAGCGCAAGATTTTTTTAAACTTGTTTATTTTTATATTAACAAATTACTTAATGAAAGTGCTACTGCAAGATTAAGAATACATGGAGGCTTTATTTTGCAATTTTTTAGTTACGGATATACGTAAAAACAATGGTTTCTTCTTCACTAACATATTCTAAATAAATTGTTAACTTCATCAACAAATTGAATTAAAATAGGATATCTCAGCCATTTCGCACTCTAAACACTTTGTTCCATAATGGATTAAAAATTAGAGCGCAAATAATAATGCGCTGATGACCAGAATACAATTTAGATCAGATTTTGTACCTACGAAAACTTGGCACGCGAGTTAGCACCTTTTCATTTGGTATCTTCGAGATGCAACCTTGTCATTTGGACACTTCGAAAACGCAATGCATATCTTAGCTATTGCGTGAACTGAAAATTTCGTTTCTTTAGAAAAATTAAACACAAATTTTAATTAAAAATTAATATTTCATAAAATTTTCCAATTCATTAAATAAATTCGATGGAAAAATAAATTTTTTTGGCAATATTCAACCTGCAGATTTCGCTTTTTTAACTGAATAAATTTGCTTCGCTTATAATGATTTACTAACCAAGAAACATTTTTGTTTATAAACATTTTTATAAACAAATTCGCATCTAGACTACTCCTCAACAAAATAATATTGTTTTTTATAACAAACCTAACTGTTAGTGTTTTAAGAAGAACCTTATTTATTAGAAGACTGTGTCCGGCAATAATATTTGTTATTTATTTTAATCAATTTTATATTCAAGTACAAATTTTTGTCATCTTTTAACCAGAATTTTATTTTTTCAAAAGAATAAGCTTTATGTATCTTGAGAAATACTTCCCATGTGATACTTCAGAAAAGAACAATAATTTTTAATTTTAGAAAAAAATTTATAAACCAACTCACAACTTGACTACTTTTCAACAAATTAATTAAGTTTTTGCACGCAATAGACTACTAATGACTTAAAAAAGTCCCTACCCAGACAACAATTCGTACGACGCATGTCATCCACATTGTGTGATTCTCATGCAATGCGTGCGAGAATGCATGCATGTCACCAGCATCGAATGATGATCACTTAGGTGCGAGCGTTATGAGTCGCATTTCGACATCACGGAACATAGACACGTGCTGCGAGCTTTATGAGACGTATTTCGTCATCATGAAGATGCATGATAAATGAATTGTTTGACAAACGTTTATTTTTCATACATACTGCTAATTAACAAACTTAAGTATTTTGAACGACGTACCATACAAAGATAAAAAGAATTTCCAAAGTATGTTCAATTATTTTAAATTTCTAACGTCATCATAATTATCAATTATTTATGTAGGTATTTTCATATTTACTCGCCTATATACTAAACAAAAATTGCTTACAAATTTATTGATGAGTTTAATTTATTTTTCAACTTGTTTAAAACATTAAGAATATTATAAATTGAAGAATGTCAATGATTGTAGTCCTCAATAAATTTGGGGTGAAATAATTTTTTTCTTCACACCTTAATTTCTAATCTGCTGTTTTGATAGTTTCTAAGTTCAAAAATAAGTTCAAGTAAGTTCATTGTTATATATATATATATTAGAGCTGCCTAACGTAGGCATTTTTGAAAAACTTGTTGTTTAAATATAAGAACATTGTGATGACGTTTTGAAAATAAACATTTTATAAAATATATTTGTTTCCCCCTTTTTTACTAAAGAAATAAAGAATATTTGTACGTCCAAAATAATTAAAAGGGATCACTTTGAAGGTTTTGTAGATAACGGATATTTTCTACTTGAAAGTGACCTTCATCTGCGACCGAAACAGTGGCAGTTTTCATTTCGGACGTTTAATAATATTATATAATTGATTATTTTTAGAGTATAAATAATCACGATATGCGAGCAATATGCGTATCACTTGATGACTCATGACATGCGAGCGATATACGACTCAACTCACAACTGATGGTACATATGCCTGCGCGGGTGAGTTCATTCTGTGCGTGTTGGTCGGCACGGCTTGTGTGCGTAATGCGTCGCACATTGCTCATATTTTGTTATCTGGGTATTTATTAGAAAACATAAGTTTTTATTTAATTAAATGAATTCTATGAAAAATATATATTTTGTTAATTTTGAACCATTAGATGTGGGTTGTTAACGTAATAGTCTCTTAGTAACTAGACAACAAACTTCTCGTATGTTGTTTTATCAATGATCTAAAAATGTTCCTTTGCAAATAATTTTACGAAAAACTCTGCGATTTTATCATTCATTACGCGTTCGTCTGGATGTTGCGGTCTTCTAATCTTTACTATTTTTATTTCTTTATCAATTTATTTAAATAAATAAAAAATATAGTTGCCTGACAAAGACTCCTAATAAGTAAGGTTCATTTTGAGTCATTGTCAGAAGATTCAGAAGAAAGCGACAACCGTTTGTTAACAAGAAGTCAATTTGTGAATTTGTTTATAAAATATTTATTAATTATTTTAAATTTATTTGGTTGAAAAACGGATATCTTTCAATTGAAAATTGACGAAAAGTTTTATTTTTATATCAAATTTATTTAAACAATTACCAGCAGTTATCAGGTATTAAAAAAGCTAACATATAATTTTTGTTACGAAATTAAGATTTAATTCGGAATTTTTAAATGAAAAATTAAACTTTGTTTTTACGCATATCTAAAGCAAAGAATAAAAAAAATGAAGTTTTCAAGTATTTTGAATCTTGAAGTAGCACTTTTACTGATTATTTTGTTAATATAAAAAATAATTTTTTTATTATGTAAGCTTATTAATATTATTCATAACTAGTGTATTTACAGATATCATGATTTTTACATTCATATAAATGCTTGTAAAGAAAGGAATCGTTCCAGAAAAAAAGTTTTAATGTCAACTTTAATGGTCAATACAATTTTTTTAAACAATTGGCTTACACAAATCTATTATAAATTTAATAAGCTTTAAATTATAAAAAATGTCTAAATGGAATCATAAGTACTTATAAAATTGTGAGGGGATTGAAGGGAGGGATATTATAATAAAGGGAGTGATGGGATAAGAAGTAGGGGAAATAGGAGAGTTAATGAAAGTGTTTATAGGCTCAGAAACTCTTTTTTCCAGGGGCGTGGTTCCTACTTTTACTAATTAATGATTGAATAGCATTGATACCTTCGTGTAGAAAATCTCTTTCGAAATCCGTCGAAAGTGATTGTTGAGCAACCAGTAGAGGAAGGGATTCCAGAAGCTGTTCGAGAGAGCAAGCCACGTTGCCAGGAACTCGAGGAACGGTGGAGGCTTACTTCCGGTACAGGCTACCACAACTTCCTGAATAGTCCATGGTGTGACCATCACGATGAAACCCAAACTCATCGCTGCCATTGTTCGTGAAGCAGAGGTCGACAAGCGTCTCTCGTGGGCCACGTACTGAAACTAATCGAAACATTAAAACTGAAAACCAAATTTTTTTCACTCTTCAAAGTTTTTTAGACTGCGTTTAGTGGGTTTGGAAAAAAAGTTTTCTTGAATGAACAAAAATTGTGTCAAGTAAATCAAACCAGTTTGCTATAATCAAAAAACGGTTTGGGTTGATTAGTTTTGTTTATTTTACCAAATATTTTGGCATTTTGACTAAATTATTTTGTTGAATCCACCAAATAATTAATAGTCTGATAAATAAATGAAATCTTACTAACGTTTCTTCTTTTTAAAGTTTTAAGCGATTTATATAAAAGGGAATTCACAGATTTGTGTGGTGGAAAGTTTTTTCGTGCAGAGACGCTATATATGTATACTTCCATATGAGATTATGAGTTTTCTGAAATAGACTGTAGTTTGTATACTTTTTATATTAATTCTTAGCAGATTTTTATATTATTCATTCCAATTCTGATTATCCTATAATAATGTTTACTCTAATAATTTTCTACAATGAATTTCCTATAATCCATGGAATCTTTTTTAATCCCATGCAATCTCGAATTATTACAAACCAGTGTACATAAAGATCCGCATCATTAACCCCTCGGTTTGATTCGACCAAATATTTTTCCAAGTAATGATAAACTGAAAGGTGTTATTAAAGAACTAGCTAACCACCATTTTTACGGAAACGGGTTCAGTGCATCACAGACTCTTGAAAAATCAAATACTCATTGTGTTAAAACTATTTGTTTTAAATCTCATTTTGTAACATGATAATTAACAAAAAAATTCAAGTTAAATATTCTCTTTAATTTGTTTAAAATCTTCACGTAGCAATAATTTTTTATTCTTTTTATCTTCAACATTTCTTGAAATTATAACCACTTATTAAAAAATATAAATAATTCTCTTCTTTTTATATGCTTTTCAGTGAAAAATCTTCTGTCACAGTGCGATATCGTCGCACGAAATCTTTATTTTCTTAGAATAGAATAATTTTTTGAACCAAAAATTTTATTTTTTCACTCAGCACATTTTCTAACCGCATTGCAGTGTCACTTAAAATTGTTAACTTTTACATATATTTCCTAGAAACACAAAAAAAAAGTAATTCACATTCTTTTCCCTTGATTGTAAGAAATTTTATCATGGGATCGGACTTTTCTATTATCTTTAGACGGAGACTAAGATTTTACAGACCGTTTTTTCTCTCACATAAAGTTTTTTTATTTCATTGTTTATTTATGTTTGTACTGATATCTTTTAACTACCTATTCTAGAATTTTTAAAAATATTTTATAAACATTTTTTAAGCAATTTTATGGAGTTTTGTTGTATACATACTTTTTCACGAAATTATTTGAACTGATAATTTTATTTAACTCGTTATCCTGTTCCCACTCGATGCTAACGAATTTTGAAGAAGCCTTTCAGTGAGGATATAACGAAGCTCCTAGTCTATGTAAGAAAGCTTTATATCGCAAAACGGTTTTGGATTAACTACGCGCCGTTCGTCGCCATACACTTAACCTATATTGTCTAGAATACTGGAAAATATGATAGTATAGTATGAGGGAAGTTAACGACCTCTGATTCACGGTCGATTACCAAATAGTGGGGTGAATTGTTTTGCTGTTTAGAATATTTTTCAATTTAGAAAATAAGCAATTCGCATACAAAAATAATATTGCAAGTTCAAATATTTTAACAATATTATAATCTAAGATTCTTTCATTCTATCGAGAATAAAAATCACTGGTTATTGTTTATACACTTTAATCATATTGATTGAATTTTACAAAATCATTCAGCATAATTTTCAAATTAATCACTTTAGTTTTAAGACCCTAGTTTAATAATACTTTAATTTGCAAATGAAGTTTTGAATGACTTACCTTTACGTGTTCTTTTTGTTTACTTAAAGAAAAACTTAGTTTTTTTTTCTTTAAATACATGAAACTTAAAAAATCAACTGTTTATTATTTATTCGTAATAATAAGCATTCAGTAGGTTTTGAACAAATACTTTCTTCTGTATGACCTTCCTATTGAAGCTAAGAATCATTAATGGCATAGAAGAATTATTGATAATTTGACTATGAATATTATTGTACATTTTAATTTATTGCCATAATGATTCAGTCATTTCAAATTGAAATCTGTATGAATTAATAATAGTTAATAGTTCAAATATTGAAAATGTCAGGACATACATTCGATATGAAAAATCATGATAGTCTTATATTTAGTAATTTTATATTTGGATATTTTAAATTGTTTGGTTTCGATTTTAGATAGTTTTACACCTAATAATGTCTAATATGATTATTCGAAATTATTTGTTTTCAGTTTTAAACATAGAAAATAGTCTGTGTTTGTAATTGAACACTCTGGAATTAAATGCCTCGAGATTAATTCAAAACAATGCAAAATTAAGAAAATAACTTTTCAGATTTAAGCTCTAACAATTAGATGATTTTAGAACTAGCCGGGGTATGCAAGATCTCGCGGGATCGCAAGCTCGACCCGACTCGAGCAACCTTTATATTTGTGTTTCGGGCCGAAAAAAGCTCGCGGACTGTACAAGCTATAAGTCTGAAAAAAGCTCGTGGGCTGAAAAACCCGGTGCCCGTAAAAAGCTCGCGGACTAAAAAAACTCGTGCGGCTCGCAGGGCACGTAAAACTTGCAGTGCACCACAGGAAAACACATTTGCTATGAAAATATGACTTTTTATCAATTTTGCGTCAAAGAAAAAAGTAATATTTTGAAATGTTGCTTTGAGAAATCTCCTTTTGATTAAATTTCTTTCAACTTCGATAAAAAAAACTTTTTAAGTCGAATGGAAATTGAAAGGTATAATTATTTTCAAAGTATAAACTGTTGAAAAGGGATGAGGAATAAAATTTATTCCCTTCCTTAAAGTTTAATTTTTAAACGCTTATAAATAAAAAAAATTTTATTTTGAACTGTACAAATGACAGTTAATTTATTGTTTTCATCTTGGAGATATTTCCTCAATCAATTTTAATGTGAAATTACTTTAAAATATTCAATTTCATTTAAAATTTTTAATTGTCAACTTTAAACGCTTCGCCTGGAAGAATTTTTTAAAATGAAAAGTTAAAAATTTTTAACGATTTTATTTATAAATTATACAGGTTTAATTCATTTTCAATCTAAATATTCTATTTTTCAAAATTCTAATATATAATAATTCTATTTTGAACATTTTTTAATTGTTCTTTTATTGAAATTTGAATTTAAAATCGTTTACTTTCGAGATTCGCCATTTGAAAATGAACTAGTTAATTTCTGAATGCTTTGCATGAGAAATGATATAAATGCACATTTTTCTAATGAAAGTGTGCTAGTAAATGTATAAAACCTAATAAAATTGATTGAGGTTTTACAAATTGTAAGGCATATTATACGTTTAAAAATGTTTTAATCAGGTGTGTACGTTGAGTAGAAAATATAATAATATCAAGATTAATAGGTCTAAATAAACTACGGCTCAAAATTGTATTTCCACTCACAAAAGTCAGATTCGAAACACGCTTGTCTAAGGAAGTAAATAACTATGCGAAAAATTGAGTTAGAAATATTGAGAAAAAAACCTTTAGAAATGATTTTTAATGTAGCGTTGATTAAGTCCTACTTAAAGTATTTACGATAAATAGGTGTCGAGATAGTATGTAAGCAAGAACAACCAATTTTCCGTTTTTAACCAGTTTTTGATTATCAACTTTCGCTCTTTGCACGCTTCACGGAGGACAATACAAAAATTGAACTTTGCTTAATTGACATCTGGAATATCCGCTCCAACACCGAATTTCGACAACATCCATAAAATGTTCTTATTGTAGTTTGAAAAAAGATCCTCTAAAAAAAAATTCCCAGAAAAGAAAAAAATGTTTGGACGAAAATAAAAAAGAATAATGAGCAGGCAACCAAAACAATCCCCTTCATTCTCTTTTTTTATTTCTTTTGTCATCTTTATTTTTTTTTAATTAGAAATTCAAATTTATTCTTAAAACAAACCTTTCTCTTTTGCTCCCCTGGGAATCAAGCCACAGAACTTCTGATTTCCAGTCAGGTGCTTTTCCATGAAACTATCCATTTTGTCTTATTAAGGGCATGTGACACAGCTAAATCCCTATATTACTAAACTCACTTTTTCAGTTCATTGTATGTTTTTTTGAACCTAAGAACTTTTTTTGTAAATAAAATATCGAGTTGAAACTTTGGAAAATGTATTAGAGTACAATAAAGTACGTTTAGGTACAGCATTTTGGTAGGAACTTGACTGAAAATTATTTTATCTTTTATCTGAACCTCGACATTTTTTGAACTTTCCATCTTTTTTTATACACAAAATATCGGTCTCAAACTTTGAGAAACGCAAGAGCCGAAAGAAAACTCCGTTTAAGTACAAATCTTAATAATAAAAGATGTAAAAAAAAAATTTAACTATCAATTCCATCGGAATCAGCCGGTAACGTTGTACACGAAAATACGAACCCTGAGGGTCACTAGACGAGGCTCTAGAGGGTTCGTATTTTCGTGTACAACGTTACCGGCTGATGCCGATGGAATTGATAGTTAAAAAATTTTTTTTTAGGTACCAAAATGCAGTACCTAAACGTACTTTATTGTACTCTTAATACATTTTCCAAAGTTTCAGCTCGATATTTTATTTATAAAAAAAGTTCTTAGGTTTAAAAAAACATTCAGTGAACTGAAAAAGTGAGGTCGGTAATATAGGTATTTAGCTGTGTCACATGCCCTTAAGACGTTAAGCATTTTCTGTTATTGAAGATTCTTAACTTGATCGATATTGTGGATTTTGAGCCTCCATGGTTTGGAGGGTTACCTACTGTATGTAAAGTACCATTCGTTACTGTTCCTACCTGCTCAAACTTTTCTTACCTTGATAAGGGTCAAAGATATTATAAACGTAGATGCGGTGCGGGCTTAGTTGCCCGCCATAAATATAGACGGCGCGTCCGTCGAAAGAAGTCACTTCCCCTCTACACACCGCTACCCGTAGATAGCCCCATGAAGTCCCATCGATATATTTTGCCAACAGCCACTTGGGGCGCTGTAAGCAACTCTCAGTAGGCCCCTCGACTTAGCTCGGACAAGAACCATTTGGATTGAAAGTAAATTGCCAATTAAAACATTTTTACATTTATAACCTTGCAAAACATGGTTATTTTAATAAATACCACAAATAAAAGTCGATGAGTACTTTATATTACGTTTTCATATATTTTCCACTAATTCTAAAATTATTACTTATAATTTTCATTCTATATATTGTCTATATATAGTTCTTTAATATTACTGATTTTTTATTTTTGTGGCAAACAAAATTAGAGGAACCGAATTTCACTGGCATATTCATGACAAATATCATGTTCCATAAAATATATTTTAAAATAAACTTTAAATAATTATAATTACTACAGTTTACTCGAAATATATATAATTCAAATTATTTTTTAAGTTTTTCAGAACTTTTAAATATATTGATAATGATTCCCATTTTGTCGTAAAATTGATGTAAAATTCTGCAAAAAAATGCCTCAAAATCTTCCAGAGTTTTTTACAATTTTATAAATCTTTTAAATTTTTTAAAATATTTTCGACACTGCAAACTTCACGAAATTATAAAATGCTGAAACCTGAAAATCCCGAATTTAAAAATTCTAGAATAATGAAATTCTGGACAGTTTACAATGTTATGGATTTTGAAAATTCCTGAATAATAAAACTCCAGGCTGAATGCTGTCTAATGATAAAATATACAAACTAGAAAATTCCCGAATTGCAGAAATTGAGAAAACAGTTTTGTGGTCCATATTATTTATTTATTACAAATACAATAATCAAATATTTTTATTATAGAAATTTTGTTTAATGTTGAATTTTGTTAAATTATTGTTTTAATTTAAAATAACAATAATTGTCTAAAAATGTGATACACACATAAATTTAAAAACACGAGAGCTTCAATTTAAACAAACTTTGCAGGATTCAATTCAGATTAATTTAACGCGACTTTTATTTTTATTTTTTTAAATAATAATTTTATTTTTGCGAGCGTTTTCTGTAATGTACAAAAATACAATGCACATTTTGAAACCACTTTTTTCATGCAGAAATACATTTGTTCAATTATTGTTCTTTTAAATTCTAACAATAATTTTTAGAAACTTTAAACATCAAAAAAGTTTTTTCATTGGTGTAAGTATTTTATTATTCTATTGAAAAAATATTTTTTAACAAACTATTTTTTAATTGTTCAAATTAGGGAGTTATCTAGCCCGGATATTGTATAAATCGGAAATTTTCTGTCGGCAATTCTCAAATTCGGTAAGATTGTAAATTGTCGAGAATTTTCCAATTCGGAACTTTTATATTTCGACAATGTTATAATTTCGGAATTTTTACAGTCATGTGGGAATTTTATTTTTCGGAAAAAGCGACTGAAAAATCCGGAAAAATAAAATTCCCGACAATGTAAAATGCGTAAATTGCAAATAACCAAAGAATAAAATTTCCGAAATGATAAAAGTCCCGAAATATAAAAGTCGCATTAAAGAATTCACGAAAAATAAAATTCCGGACAATAAAATATTACTGAATTTGAAAAATGCCTAAAGAAAATGGCTGAATTATAAAATGTCCGAACTGAAAAATTCATGAATTTAAACAATTCAAAAAATTGTTTATTAAATATTATTTCTTTATTGAAAATACAATAGTCAAATATATGTTTCTGTATGAGATTTTTTTTTGAAAATGTGCATAGTATTTGAAAAAAAATATAAAAAATTTCTAAAAAAATCGAATTTTTTAGTAATAAACAAAAAAATATAAATAAGTTTTGATATAAATCGTTGTTGAATTGAATCCTGCAAAGTTTATTCCAAAAATGTTATTGTGTAGGTACGAAGAAAATTTAGGCAGAACATTTTTTTCTTTCAAAGCGCACATATTTTTTAATACAATTTTTATAAGATTATTATTCAGGTGTCGGAGATCATATTTTTTGGGATTTTTCATTCATCCCTTTCGGGATTTTTTCAGTGGTGCCATATTTTTATACCTCCTCTTAAAATTATGTAACTTTTCAAAATAAAAAGCCAACATTTCAAAACATTTTAAAATCATCAAAAGTATCAATTCTCTTTTAAATTATTTCAAATCTTTTTAAATTATTAAAAAAAATTGTCGTAACTTTTAAATGACCTTTAGACTGATTCCCATTTTTCCTAACATTATTGTAAAATCCTGCACACAAACTTGTTTTAAGAGCTTCCAGATTTTTTCTAATATTGTAAATCTTTTGAAATGTTTTGAAATATTTTTAAACATTCTGTTTGAGTTATGCACTTTTTCGAAATAAAAAATCATTTTAAATCTACCAAGAAATTTTATTTATTTCTTTCCTAATATTTGAAAATTCTTGAGAAGCTCCAAATTTCGTTCTTTTCTTTGAAACATTCAGAAACCTCCAGGTTATTTGATTTTTTTCTAAATTAATGATTACTTAACTGTTCTTTAAGAATCAAAATGAAATACTTTAACCTTCGAAATACAAATAAAAAATAAAACAGTTATAATTGTAACATTCAAAGTTCAAATTTGTCTCTCTAAAATGGGAACAATTCATTTCAAAATTGTTTACTATTGAAAATTGTTTTTTTTTAAATTTCCAAACCAAATAGATTAAAAATGGAATATTTTGTACTGAAATAATACTTCAAAAAGATTTCGAAATTGAATGAAGGTGTTTATTTAAGAAGCCATTAATTCGAACGTTTACACTTGTGTCAGTATTAAGGCTTTCGAATTAAATTAGTTCAAATTTTAGCGTTCAAATATGTAAATTATATCATTTTGAACAGATCTCAAATCATCTTGTAAAATCAATCACTGTTAAATTTTTAATACTCCAACTGCAGTTCAATTTTCAAATTTACTTTCATTTCCCGATTTGTCCCGGTCGCGAGTCTAGCTCAATATTTAGAACAACTTTCATTTTTTTGAAATTTTAATTTTTCGGTTGTAACTTACGGGAAAATGATTTTATTCTTTGAAAGATTTTCTACAAATCTTGTTGATAATTTTTACATTCTCATCCGAAATGAGAAGGTATTAGTTTTTTTTATGAAAAATGACTTTTTCTTATTTAATCAAATGTCGACGTTTTGAGGTCCCTTGAGTCAGAAAAACAAGTTGTTACGTCGGGGTCTGTTTGTCTGTCCGGCGTCGTCGTTGTTGTCTGTATACCGGATAACTTTCGAAAGACTGGTCTGATTGAATTGGGCTTTGACTTTGATAACCTTTTTTGGTAAAATCAAAATTACCAAGGATGAAGGATTTTCAAAATTCAAAAAACCAAACGAAAATGGACATTTGAATCAAAAACAGCTTGATATGGAAAAAAGTCAAGAGGCAAAAAACGCTACTTTTTCAAGGCCCCATGTTTATTTGATCACATTCTCATCCGTAATGAGGAGAGTTTTATGCGAAAAATGACTTTCGCGAATTTCATGAAATTTCGACATTTTGAGGCTCCTTGAGCCAGAAAAACAAGTTTTTACATCGGAATCTGTCTGTCTCTCTAGCGTCTACGTCGTCGTTCTTATTGATGTTGAGGTTGTCTGTATATCGGATAACTTTCGAAAAAAAAGTCGGATTGGATTGTGCTTTGACAGACAGATTTTTTATTTTAAGAATTGTATGTAAAAATTGTACTATTTTTGTTTTTATAACAAATATTTTTCTTCAATTAAATTGTTGCAATAAAAGTGTTTCGAAGATTTTTTTTTAAAATATTTCGGGGAATAAAATTAGCATTTATAGGTCGACAAAGGTTTGTTTTCTTTACCAAATTTGGCTTTCGTCTAAATTTTTCCAGTCGTTTTTACGCTAGTACAATTTACGTTTGTATCTCGGGCGAAGAGATCCATTCTATTGTTTGACCAACATTCTTTGTAAGTCAATATTTTTCACAGAAAATTACCCCGAGTGATCTTCAATTATAATTTTATAAATGTGAAAACACCACATTTCAATGTTTTATATGAAAAACATAATCCCTGAGTGACAGAACGAAATCGGAAACAATAAGAGTTAATTTATTCAGGAACAAGCTTTTTGAACAAAAATGACCTTGAGTGAACCTTTAATTTTAATTTTGTTAATTTTTACAAAAATCAGGCGTTAAAAAAGTTTTTAAAAGAGTTTTAAAAACCTTAAAAAAGGTCAGAGGTTTCAATAGTTCAATATATATGATAGAACCTCTATAAATTTGAAATTAGTGTATAGTTTTTCATGTTTTAGTTACAATTATTCAATTTTAGAAGTTATAAATTACAATCTTGACAAATAAATAAAATGTTTTAATTAATTGATATTTAAAACAAAAAACTTTGTGTACTTAAATTTAAATGCAGCTGCAAACATTGAATTTGAAATGCGTTGAATTCAAGGTATATTTTAAAAAGAAAACTGAAAGCAGAGGATCCACTTTCAAAAGAAGCGGAAGAAAGTGACTCACTGGATTGCAAATAAACATGGAAAATGGTGTGTTTTCGCATTTTTTAATTTTAAAATTAAACTTATTCGCGCTGTAACAATTTCGAATCCCATAATGTTATTTTTGACCTAACAATTAGTGTTGTGTAAATTGTATTGGCATCTTAAAAGAGTATAAATAGTTTTTAAATTAGTGTTTAAATTTTCGAAAGTTTACCCTTTTTACATACCTAGATGTCAAAAAAGCCTACCCAATTTTTCCCAATTTTAATCACTTATTTTCTAAGAGAAAATCACCCCCGTTTGTCACCAGTCACTGAAATGGATCAGAACAAAATCGCCAAGACCCAAGAATAAAAATTTGATGTACAACGAATTTTTAAATTTTTAATTGAGATTATCTTTAACTTTGTCATATCAAAAATTTCCATACACATTTCTTTTTATTAATACTGTAGGAAAAAATCAAGAAGATCGAGCGCTGAAATTATAATTAGAGCAAATTTTCTGTAATTCTATGGGGACGGCTGAAATATCCCGAAAAATAAAATTCCCGACTCGGTGAAACTCTCTGTCCTGAATAATAAAATTGCAATACTAATAAAATTGCAAAACTAATAAAATTCCTGGACAGTTTATACAATTAACGAATTTGAAAATTCCCAAATAATAAAACTCTCAAAATAAAATTGTTTCTTAATCAATATTAATTATTTATTAAAAATACGAGAATAAAATATTTTTATCAAATATATTTTTGTTTAATATTTAAAGTGTTAAAAATTATTGTTTGAATTAAAAATTAAAATTATACGAAAATTTTACCGACAAATTAATATAAAAAAACACGTGTTTTTTAATAAAAATTTCGAAATATGTTTTGTTTTAATGATTTTAAATTTAAATAATAATATTCAAACAGTTCAAACATTAAAAAGTTGTTTCTTTGGTATAAATATTTGATTATTTCAATTAAAAAATATATTTGTCAAAGAAAAACGTTTTCAGCACTTGTTTATCTCGAAATTTCTTTCTATAATAGTTTTTTAAAAATTAAAAATATGATTTTTCAATAAATTTTTTTTTATAGAATTAAAAAAATGACTGTACCGAAAACCTGAATCAGGCTTCGGATCTGAAAAAATTCAGTGATTTACATACATGTCAAACTTTTCTAACCTCAAAAAATCTTTCTACGGCCTTACCGTCAAATTTTACGAAGAATCAGAAAATAGGAATTCGACTTCGTAGTACGGTGAGAGCAGCACCTCGATAGGGCAGAAAATGTCATGTCCTATATATATATAATTCCCCACTCTGACGTCCCGTACCGCATCTACGTTCATAATATCTTTGCAAGGGTGCTGTGTACGTACCGAAAAGTTGGTGAATATTATTTATAAATGTTTTTTTATTATGATTTGATAATATTAGAAATAAAAAAGACGAAAGAAATAAAAAAAGTGAAGGAAGGGGACTTGGTTGGTTGTCTCCTGATTTTTCTGTCCTCTTTTTTATTTTTGTCTAAAAAATTTTTTCTTTCCTGGGAATATTTTTAAAGATGTATCATATTCAAAATGTCCTAAAAGATACTTTTTTGAGGCTATATATGATAAAATGGAGAGATGGAAATAAAAGAAATACGTGAGCTGCCCAATAAAGCTCTGGGTTTATGAAAGCTCCTAAAACTTTTGTAGTCGATACAATACGTTGTTACCCATAGCTTTTCTGTAGCACTTGTTCATCGACAACTTCCTGTCCCTTGCCCTCAAATCTTTACATTCACACCTCTCTTAAATCTGTGCATACATGAGAACACATTCAGAAGATATTTCAGCATCCATTGACCTACATTTTCACTGACGTAGGTCATGAAGGGACTTTCTTATAAATAAGTTGCTTGCAACGTCTTCTATTATCGTCGAAGATGGCTTTCAGATTGCTAGTTTTTCACACAAGGGTGTGGAAAATGAAAATGAAAGGCGAACTTTGAAAAGAGAAGTCTCTTTTTACTTCTCTTTTCAAAGTTCGCCTTTCATTTTCATATTTCATTTTCCACAGCCTTGTGTGAAAAACTAGCATTCACTAATTAGCATTCACTAATCTTGTTCACTAAGTTCTATTATATATTTACAGTTACATTACTCTAGTTGACCTTCAATTAATCCTATTAATAAGGTTTCAAAAACATTAATTGAATATATCAGGTATGAGTTAATTATGCTTCCTCATAAAGGACGTTTTATTATGACCTGAACTTCAAAATCTACTTTTTGACATAATTTGATTTAATTTGAGCCCAGGAGCTCGAAAATACCATATTCTTTAATTTCCGTTCGTATGTGTGTATGTTTTAACTTTTTTTTGTTCATCATGTCTCGAAAAATAAAAAAGCAATGCGATCACGACATTTGGAAGAATTGTAGCTCCAACTGATATCCAGTCCTCATAGGATTTTAAACTAGATCAGCCATTTAGAAATGGCTTTTCTTAGTTAAGGAAATTTAAAAGAAAAATTTTACCTTGTTTATAGGAGAAAAACTTTTATTTTTAATTTAAAATACGATAATGTATTAATATATGATTACGTATGTGTGTATGTATGTATGTATGCATGTCTATACATATGATTATGTATGTAGATAATGTAATCAATTTAAAATATGATATGCAGCATATTAATTCGCATCTTTAAGATGCATTAATCGACCTATTGTTGAACCTATTATAACCCACCGGTGCCGTTTTGCGAAGTTACGAAAATACCTTCTATGACCTCTTATCATCTAGAAAAACCGCTTGATACATTTAAAAATATATTGTTTATCTTGTTGATATGAGGGGATTTTTTTATCGTTAGGAACATAACAGCAATGTACGAGGTGCATTCAAAAAATAAGGTGACTTTATGGTTTTCTCAAAAAATATTCATTTATTCCTCATTATTTATGTTGTCCCCTTCAAAGTAATCCCCCTCAGATATAATACACTTGTGCCAACGCTTTTTTCCAATCATCGAAGCACTTCTGATAATCATTTTGTGGTATAGCCTTGAGTTCTTTCAGCGATGCAGTTTTTATCTCCTCAATCGTTGAAAATCGATGTCCTTTCATGGGTCTCTTCAGTTTTGGGAAAAGAAACAAGTCACTGGGGACCAAATCCGGTGAATATGGAGGCTGGGGCATGACTGTGGTGCTGTTTTTGGTCGGATCTTTTGATCAAAATTAAGCAGTTTTGGAACAAATGTCGCTGACACACGTCTTATGCCCAAAACGTCCGAAAAGATAGCATGGCATGAGCCAACCGATATGCCAACTCTCGGCCTTCTTGGAACTGCTTCTACCACTTATACATATTTTTCTTACTCAGAGTAGACTCACCGTATGCAACTGTCAACATTTCGAGAGTTTTAGAGCACTGGATTCCATTTTTCACACAAAATTTAATGCAAATTCTTGGCTCCATTTTTCCGAAAAAAGAAAATCGCCGAGCACACCAAACCCTTCTAACCTTTTACGCCTCTGCCAGAAAAACAACACGAGCTATATGGTCAAAACTGTAAACATATGATCGTGAAGAGTGTACCAATACAACAAAACAAAAAATTTAAAACTTGAATGTACGTAGCCCGCGAAAATTGAAAAGTCACCTTACTTTTTGAACACACCTCGTATATTGCATTTGGCACAAAATTTTTGGTTGTCTTTGGGATTTCTTGGTGCCCACTGCACTGATATAATAATCGGTGTCTTCGAGACGCATCAATGGCCCCAGAAGAACCTTTCATTGTGTATTAACTACCAATATCGTTTTAAGAATTGAAAACGAAATTATTGAACTTTTGTATGAGAATGTGAACTCTAATTTTCTGAAAATAATTTTTTTCTTTTGTTAGGGAAAAATCTCTCTCTTTGAAGAAGCAAATATATTTGATACCTACGAGGAAGCAAAGTGCTCATGAAATAAGCACAAATAATATCACAGCCAACATGAATAAGCCGATATAACTTGGCAACGGTATTTTATTTATTAAGTTATTATGCCTCATAATAATTCTGGTATAGTATATAAAACCGACGAGAATGGAAATGGGGGTAACTCGTTTCGGAATTTCTGGTTCAAATAAATTTCCCTAGAGAATTAAGGGAAACACGTTATACCAGTAAAAAAATAGGAGGAAAATCCAACCCATGCTAGTCTTTCTACCAACTTCACAATTGCAAAAACTACATTTGCCAATCCCATCGTTTCCCACGACTCTTTTCATTTTGAGTAACTGATCTTTTCTTACATTTGATATCTCTAAGAATGAAGGTACCAAGAAATCGTCTAGATTTTTAGTTAAATAAACGGAACTCCAAAGATTTCTCTAAGGGGTAATAACTCAATCAAATAGAAGAAGAAGTGCGAACTTTAAAAGTTGAAATATTGGGACTGCTACAGAATACGAATTCCGCAATTTTCTCACTTTCACTGACTTTGCCCTGACAATTTTTTCATTTTTCCTGATCATTCTATATTATTATTTCCAGTAATTAAATTGTCTTAAAGATGCGAGATCAATAATTTGGATACAGAAAAGAAGGTTTTGTTTTTAAATTTATTCTGAACGTTTTTCATGACAATTTTCATATAAAATTTTATAATGGGTCATCCACATCTTACTTAAGACGATTTAGGGGTGGGGTGGGGTGGCGGAAAATTTAAAGATCTTACGTAACGAAAATTTTTATAACGAAATAGTTAATCCACATATATTTCAACTTAAAAGTTTTTCATTTTTAAGAAAATAGATCAACTTTTAACCAAAACAAAATTTAATGACATGATAGTGGATTTTTAACCAAAAAGATAACTTTTCAACGAAGAAGAATAATTTTCCACGAAGAAAGATGAATTTTTAACAAAATACATGAAGTTTCAAATGAAAAAGATAACTTTGTGGCTAAACAAATTTTTTTCTCGGAGATGAATTTTCAACAAGGTATATGAATTTTCAACTAAATAGTTGAGTTTTTTACTCAAAAAGATAAATTTTAAACAAAAAATAAAATAATAAATTTTACATTTAAAAACAAAAATTGTCAGCAAGAAAAAAGGGAAACGTCAAAAAAATGGTTAAATTTTTAACAGAAAAGATGAATCTCCAACCAAAGAAAAAGCATGAATTCTGAAAAGGCTAATAGTTCTTATTTCCAACGAATTTTTTTCAATCAAATGCAGTTGAATTCAACAAAAAACACGATTTCGAAATAGACTATATGAATCTGCAAACAAAACAATTTCCTTTGAACAAGAAGACGAATTTGCAACAAAAGAGGTGAATTTTTAAACAACATACGTTTTTAAATAATACAGAAAAAAATTAATCCAAAATATTAATTTTTCGAACAAATATATTGAATTCTAATGTCAAAAAGACTAAAAATATACAGAAAAGTTGAGTTTTAAATCAAAACATATTAATTTTCCATCCGAAAAATCTATTTTTTAACGTTAAGAAGGCAACTTTTAAACAAAATAAATGAATTTTCAATTAAAAATGATAAAATATAAAGACAAAAGATCAATTTTAAACCAACCAGATTAATTTTCTACAAAAAGATGAATTTTATAAGTTGAATGTTTATTTCTAACATATTCTTGAATTTTCAAGCTATAAAAAAAAAAAATTTGCTCAAAAAAGTTGAATTTCACAGGCCAACATGGTTTTGTTCTTGAAAAGTGGAGGGTCATTTACAAAGTAATTTTTTACGTAGAATCCGAATCAGGAGTCAGCATTGGTCCATCATGTCAGTATTTTAAGATATTTGAGGTTATGCACCCAAAAAAATTGCGTTTTTTACTACTTTTGAGGTTATTCACAGAAGACACCAAATGTTTTGAGATTTCAACAATCCCGAACACCCCGAAGTACAAATCTTCAAGAGAAAACAACCAGTAGAAAATCTCTGCCTCAAAGTATTTAAAGCAAATGCTCAAGACATAATGGGACATATCTCGTAATTTCAAATTTGGCGTAACTTGCTCAAAAAAATGGTAATTGAATAAAAAATGTTGTGTCTTCTGTACATAACCTCAAAAGTAGACCATCCACTTGCCAACAACTGACATGACCCCATTATTTGTAGGCCTGTGTTTTCATTTCATTAAAAAATACATGAATTCGCATCGAAAAATATAAATTTTTAGACATAAATGGCATATTCATATTTTCAGTTACGAAAATTAAATTTGAATCATTAAAAAAAATTGCAACAAGATAGTTAGATTTTCAACCAAAAAAAAATTTCTAGTAAAAAAAAATTTTGTTATTAAGATGTTGAATTTTCATGTTCAAAGACAAAATACAAAACTACAAAACTGTTTAAATGCAAATCCAAAAATATACATTTTGAACAAAAAAGTTAGTTTGAAAGCAAGAATTTTTTACCAAAATAGTCAAATTTACAACAAAAAAAGACGAATTTTAACCAAAAATACTTACTTTCAATTATCTGTAATCCGCAACACGAAAAAATTAATTTTCAAAACAAAAAATAACGAATTTTCAACAATATCGTTCAATTTTCAACCAGGAAACATATTTTATCTATAAAAGCATAAAAATTTATTCAAAATAAAAAAAGTTGAATGTTCAACCAAAAATATTAATTATTATACTACAATGATAGAATTTTCAACCGAAAAAGGAGATTCTTGACCTAATTAAATCAATTTTTAAATAAAAAATGATCAATTTTTAACAAAAAAAGTTAATTTCCAAGCATATACTTGATTTTTTAAATCAGAATCATCCAATTTGCCACAGAAAAATGCGAGTTCTCAACAAAACAGTTTAATTTTCAACCCAAAAGTATGATTTTTCCAACAAAAATGTTTAATTTCGAACAAAATAGTGAAATTTTTAGCCATATAATTAAAATTTAAGCCATAGTGTAAATTAGAAAACAGAAAAATTATAAAATAAAAAATTTACCTGTTAAAGTTACTTGTTATCAAAATATTTTCTTTTTCAAATCTAATTGCATTAGGCTCGACATTTGCTTAATTAACAGAATTTATGTGTATGTTCGTTCCCTAAGTGTACAAAATCTTAGTAAGAAATTAGGGGATGAGGGTGGAAAAGTTTAGAAAAACGCCTTGTAGAATTTCTGAACGACCTCTCAGCTTCATCAGGGTTTTCTCTGATATTCATGGACTTCCCATGAAAAGTTTAAAATTTTCTAGCTTTTCCTAGCTTTCCAGAATTTCCTGACCTGTAGTAACCCTGAATATTTTTTGCTGAAGGTTCGTGATAGAAATAAAACCGCAATAACATTAAATTCTATTGTTAAAATAATGGTGTAGCAAATCGAGTTAAACATGAATTTGAGATGAGCGAGACGAGAAACCATTTCGGATATAAAAGACGATTATAGACACAATGAGGTCGCTCTGATCGATGTAGCAATAGCATTGCCTTGAATATTGACATACATATTCGCGCAGCTGTTTTCAATCGCACCAGCTTTATAATGCAGAACCAAGGGGAAAAAGAAACTAAGAGAAATCATTTAAATTGAGTGCTGCAGATATGAATAAAAAAGTCGTTTTTGGTTCGAGAAATAATAAGAATTCTAGTGATATAATTATATTATATACCTACTACCCCGAGTAAAAATGCTTCGACTTGAGTTAGACTCGAATTCCCCCAATCAAGACATGCTGAAGTCGAAAAGTTCGAATTGAGAATTTCTCAGTTTTGAGACGGAGCCAGACTTCAATTGATGCTTTGGAGACAAGTTGCTATGTCTTCACGACATAAATTTATCTCTTGAGTCGAATTTTGATGACTTCAACACGAAGGGTTTATAACTTTGAGTATATGGCACTCTTAACAAAAAGGGAAATTCTGACTGTCATAAAAACCAATATCATTTATGAGCCGAAAAAGGTTCGGATTGACGCAAGTTTACGCCAAGCATCCCAGCCAAGACAAGGCTCGTCTTGAGACAAGCAAACTTCTTCTTAGCCAAGACAAGGCTCGACGAAGGCCTATGTCACGACTCAGTTTTGAGACGCAAGCCAGACATCGATGTCTTGGACAAGAACTCAAGGCATAACCAAGTCCAACTCAAATCGAAGAATTTTTACTTGGGACACTACATTATACTTTATGTAGACCTATATCACAAATCGTAGCCCAATTCATTGGCATATTAAATATAAATATTAAATTTATAAGCTTTCGCTTTTATAAAGGCCCACAAGTTGTGATAACCTTCCCTGCACTCCAGTAATTTGTGAAGTTTTTGGAGAATAAATTTTTGTGCGAATTTATTTAAGAGTCACCAAAAATAACGTTAAACGATTTGTTTGAAGGTGTGGCTATTTGTAAAATGCTATTGTTTCTTACGAATTACTAAAGAAACTTTCAACCAAGTCGTTCAAATTCCAACTAAAAAAATGTATCAGCTGGTATTTTAGTCAAGAAAATATTTTTATTTAAAATTAAAAACAGTTCCTTTTAACCAAAGCGGACGAACTTATAATAAAATAGGTTAATTCTTAAACGAACAAAAATTAATTTTGAAACAAAAAGTTCCATTTTTTACAAAAAAAAATCAAGTTTCTACTAAAAGAGATGAATTTTGAAATTAAAATTATAATTGGGTTGAAAATTTATATATTTTTTAACAAACAAATTTACTAAACAAATATGTTATTCGAGCATCTGTCGATGAAAATTTTTTTTTATATCAGTCTTTTTAATTGGAAAGTTATTGATAATTGCCGCAACATTCAAAATTAGCTGATAAATTTGATGATTTATTTAAAGAAATTCAATGAACAATGCATTATTTGGTCATTTCTATATGGTAATACTCGTCTTTTTCAATGTAGTGTTTTTATTAAGGTGCACCATAATAATTCAGCTTGGATTTTTTGCGATTCTGAGGCTATGACAAAACAAATGACGATAACACTGATATGATACTGTTTCTTCATTTTTCTCACATCTTTGGCAATCGTGTCAGGCAGAAATCATTTTTATTTTTCTGTACTACAAAATAAAACAGAAAGAATCATCGTCAAAGACAGTAACTTAAATTTGTCTCTGTTTTAACAACATATTGTACTAGACTAATACGGTACTGCTGTTCAAAAGTCAGTCATAGGTGAATATCAAATTCCTTTATAAGAAATTTATTCTACGAATTTTGAAGCATCTAATATTGCCTTTTGGTCTTTTACGGAATTAAAGTTTATGTTCTTGTTCTTTTGTTCGTGTTAATTATTATTTTCCAAAAGAAAGAGTTTCTTGGCTATGTTTAGTCCTTAGTTGTAAATAATAAATTCTCAAAAAACTTACCTTTTTGTCACTTTAATGTTGTATAAATTTCAAAGATGTAAGCTTTAAATGTTACAAATAGAGTTTTAAGTTATTTGCTGATAAAAAATTCCAGTAAAGACCTAAATATTTTAGTGGATCACATTTGCTCGACAAATTCGTTGGACAGTAAACAAAAAAATGTGGTACATGAAAAATTGTTGCGATACTTTATGTCAAATTTTGAAAAGAATGGAAGAATTCATTTTACCATTTTCACATTTGAAAATTCCTTTCTGAGCAATTTGTGCTCAGACGGGTGAAAAAACTTGGTTAAGGAAATAAAAAATTTGATCACCGAAAGTGATAAAGATATTGAATGTCCTTCTGCTGAAGATAGCATGGAAATAACGGAGACTGGTGTTGCAGTTGATTTACAAAAATTGTGTGATCACAGAGTGAGGCGTGTGTTCGAAATCGCGAATCTTTTTCCACTTGATTTGGTAAAACAAAAGAACGTCTTGCAATAAAATGTCTCTACAAATATGATTGTGATGGCGCATTTGACCAAAGTCGGTTTAATTAGAAATTTAGTACAGAAGAAATGTCTGATGTAGGTATATTCATGATGCCAATAGTACCACTGGGCATGCATACAATCTCTTCCAAAAGCGACTGTAAGAAATGTTCAGAATATGCAGAACCGATAACATTTCGGAAAAATGAAAGTCCTGGATCTACCAGACAACTCTATTTACAACAAGAATCAAGGTTCCCAATAGCGGTTGCACAATAATAGTCACCCATGAGCTTGTCTTCACTATGCTATATGGAAAGGTTTGTCAACATCTTTCCGAAACTCCTTCAACTGCCACATGCTGCATTTGTGGTGCAAGACCATCTTAAATGAACCACTTGCAGAACCTTGCAAGTAGACCAGAGAAAAAAAGAGAATTTTCAATTAGGTCATTCAAGGTTGCATGCGTGTATTCACATTATGGAATGTTTTCTGCATATAGGATATCGTCTAAGCTTATGTAAATGGCAAGCGAAACGGAAAGTGAGAAAACGCAGGTAAAAATTAAAAAAACAGAATTCAAAAAGAATTTTTCAATAAAATGAGACTTATCGTAGATATTCTAAAACATGGCTCGGGAACTTGAAACACGGGAAATACTGCAAGGGGTTTTTGCAATATCCTGAATTGAGTTTTGAAATTACTGGTGTTAGCAAACAGTTAATTTATAATTTCAGCATGATTTTGTAAGCAATAGCTTCAGGAGAGGTGATTGATACTGTTAAATTTGAACACTATTGTCGAAAAACAGCGAAGCTTTACATTACTCTCTACAGTTGGTATCATCTTCCAGTAACGGGTCACAAAATCCTTCTTCTACGTGCTGAAATTATCGAATAATTTTTTCTTCCTATTGAAGAATTAACAGAGAAAGCTCAAGAAGCGACTATTGAAATCTTTAAACATGTCCGAGAATTCAACACTCGAAAATGTAGCAGAGAAGCTACTAATATAGATCGTGGGCGCAAAATGTTAATTTCCACTGATCCAAAAATAGTATATCATAGAGAAGAATGAAAGAAAAAGGTCATTCTACTCGATTCTGAAGCTACAGCCTTATTAAAAGAATGAAAGTAACGAAAAACTTAAACTGAAAGGACTGAGATAGAAAAAAAAAAGAATTTTTCCCTCGACAAAATGCCTCAATTATGCATTTTTTTAAATTAAGTTTTTTGTTTAAATCATAAGACTGTTTAAAAAATTATGAATTGTGCTGACGTTATCATGAAGTTCCTAATTCAAAAAGTTGACATCGAAAAAAATGAATTTTTCTGGTAACAAATGTCTGAATAATGCATTTGTTTCTTACATTTGTTTAAGAGAAATTTTTTTTAATATAATATTTTTCCATTCAAATCTCTTGCAATAAAACTTGAAGAAATGTATAATTATGGAAAATCGTAGGAAGCGTTTTTCAACAAATCATTTGCTTATCCATTATTTTTTGTTTATTGTCTAATACTGGAACATCTGTAACTAATGTTACTCTATGCAACTTAGGCGAGTTTAAAAATGTTCCTGTTATTGACGAGCACCGGGAAATTCAAATAGAAAAAATTGACATTTTTTTCGTCACATTTGTTTAATTATAAAAAAAATGGTAACCTAATTCAAAAATCAGCCTAAAAATGCACTTAGAAACCTTATCAGTTCAAATCGGTCAATATTTGTGGGCTGTACGTTATTTTGAACAAAAAAATTATTTTTTCTACTGTGCGCGGGTTCGAGAGAGGCTTAATCAGCCATGCGTGATCATCAGCAGCAATATAGGGACAGCGCGTGTACTAATACGCGTCTGGTGCGTGATAATATTGATTCCAATTGGAAATGATTTACACGGACAATATTAACTTGGTGCTTGTGAATTCTCTTTTGTTAAAGCTCCTTGGGCTTTAACGAACACATTCTCATGGAGTTTATCCCTGAATTTTTTTTTCATTCCCATAAATGTTTATTATTATAATTCGTAACTTGCATTGGTATTAAAACAGACGAAGATTCATTGTCCATTTTGAAAAAAATGCGCATTCTTTTAAAAAAAATTTTATTAAACGTTTTATTGCAACTTTTGTCGTTTTTCCATAAACTGAATTTACTCTATTCCAATGTTTTCTTTAAACTTCTAAATTACGACACACACAT
>NC_046662.1:76827319-76827834 GCF_010883055.1 Belonocnema kinseyi | reverse complement strand
TGCATTATTATATTTGAGAATATTTAAAATACTGTAAAAATGTTGCATGAAAAAATGTAACTTTTGGATTTTTCATTATTTTGCATGCTGTCAAAAATAAATTTTTGATTTATCAAGAAAATTTAAAAAGTTGTCATGATAATCTTCTAGGACATTTGTAAATCAAACCTTTTCTTCTCTTGCCATTTTTTCATATCGTCCGTTAATTGGCTTAAAAGGTTCCTTTTCGTGTGTTTTTTAGAATATTGTAAATGCTATAACTCTAATCATTTTTAATTTTATGAAAAAAAATCATTAGATATTTTGTTCGACTTTGTAAATACTATGAATGACCGCACAGAGAATTTTATGACACTAAAAGAGTGTACCAAAACCCAATCTAATAGATTAGTTTTTTCAAAAGTTATCGTGCTCACAGACAGGCAGGCAGGCATAAAGACAGACAGATAGACGTACAGATAGACAAATTCGTAAATACCTGTTTTTCGGATTCAGGGGGTCTCAAAACGTGGACC
>NC_046662.1:76822729-76827309 GCF_010883055.1 Belonocnema kinseyi | reverse complement strand
TCTGATAAGAATGTAAAAATGATTTATTTGTCATAAATAATTTTTTGATAGTTCTGTTTTTAGTTTTAATCATAAAAAATAGCTTTAAAACATAAAAAATTATATTTTTGAAACCTGACACACAAGACGAAAAATAAGAATGTTATAATGTTGTGATAAGAATGTGCCCACGCAATGGGCACTTTTTTTTTACTGTTAAAGGCGTTTTTCATGATTAAAGCCAAAACTACGCATCCTATCATAAAGTGGTTAAAAACAAATTTGTAGATCTTTTCCAAATGCATAATTTTTGTATATTCATCTTTTACCGTTTTTTGCACAGTGTAAAAATTAAAATTAAAATTCTTATAATAATCTTATAGGGTATTCTAAAAGCAACATTTTCCTTTCTGTGACTTTTTTTCATATCGTGCGTTATTTGGCATAAAATGTTCATTTTCGTGTGTTTTTTGGAATTTTGTAAAGTCTATAACTCTAGTAATTTTTATTTTTTGAAAAAAGTCATTAGGATAAATTCTAAAATGGCTAACTAACGATCTTGACCTTTAGTTTAGGACACTAAAAGAGTGGATTAAAGGGCAGACATACAAACAAATAGTCATACAGACAGACACATTCGTAAAAACCTGTTTTTCGGATTCAGGGGACATCAAAACGTGGACATTTGACAAACACTGGGGGGGGGGGGTAATTAACAATGAATTAATTAATTAATAATGTAATTAACACTCTAGATCGAACATCTCTCCCATGTTACATAATACATCCTAGTATACGAGAATAGATCTAACACAAATCCTCAAGCAGCAAAGTGATTTTATCCTGGATAAACTTACTTTTATCCTCAGACGCTATACTCAACTTTTCATCGTCCGCACGTCTTTTTAAGGAGAAATAAAAAAAGGTGAACGATATACACCAAAAGGAGAATGTAGGTATTTATAAAGTAGAAACAAATCTAAGTAGTTTTGAGAAATCTTAAGACATAAGTTTTAACCTTTTGAATGATTTTTTCGACATTATTTTCACGGATTTACTTAAGAAATCTATTACAAAGCAAATATAGCAAATATTTTTCCAGATAAGGCGACGTTCATGAGAGCTTAAGCTTTTACATTTTCTTTTCACAATAAAAGCTATGCAACAGCGTATCTTATAGAACGACTCTCAAACATATACATAAGATAAACGTGAACTTTATCGATCCATAATTGAGAGCATCATATAGTCAGGGCTCCTATAAAAATATTATTTAAAAAAGTAAAAATACAAACGTGTTTTTAAAACTTGCAAATAGGTTTATAAAAAGTTTTCTGCTTCAAGTTTTTCTATAATTCATATAAATTTCTTAAAGAATTTTATTGTTGTATCAAATGAAACCAGAAAAAATAGTGCCCCACGCGCCTTTCTTGTTTTGATTGTCAAAATATTAAATTAAAATATACATATGCTTCACAAATGAAATAAAATGTTATAATAGCTAAATCGATTTTCAGATCATTTTAATTTTAATTAGTTAAGTAATTAATTTTAGTTAAATTCAAATGCAAATTTTTAACAGATTTTATTAATTTTTTACTTTTATTTGTAATAATTTATAATACAATGTTCTTAAAAGTGATTTTAGAACTCATAGTCTTATCTGTTCCATTTTGACGATGTGATTTTGAGCACTTTTTGTAAATAGTTCAAGTTTGAAGATTTACAGTTAACATTTCTTTCATAAAAAGTCAAGTGTTTAATTATGAATATTCAAAATTTAAGAAATTTGGAATGTAAAAAATCAAAACGACAAATTTTTTAATTGTCAATCTTAAAACTTGCATGATTAATAATTGTAAATTGGGGAAATTTAAGACTGCTCACTTTTAAAGATTTAAAATTGTATGATTTTCAATAGTTACAATTCAAAACTATTTAATTTAAATAATTTATGAGTAAAAAGGCTTGAATTTTTATCAATTTAATGATTAAAGTCAAGTTTTGAATCCGAAATCTTCTAAAATAAAAAAAATTGGAATGTAAACGATCAAAATCAAACCATTTTTAATTGCCAATTTTCAAAGTCGAAAACTTGTATTTTGAAGATTTCGAATTTAAAAGTTTAAAGTTTTTGATATTTGCAATTGACATTTTTTAAACTCTATTGATTTGCAGTTAAAGATTCTTCAATTTTAAAGACATATAAATAAAAAGTTCTTCAATTGTGATGATTTTGGAGATCACAAGTTAAGAGTTTTAGGTTCTAAGTCTTCTACAGTGATGTAATTTCAGATGTTAATCATAAAATTTATAGAATAACATGGATTGTTAAACTGAAAACTTCAATTTTATAGAATAACAATGAAAATGGTGATAGGCTTAGCACCGTTTTGCTTTCCCTGGTAATAGAAATAAAAATAATAAATAAATAATTTAAAAAATTATCTGAAATATATATTTTTATTTACTTCATAAACAGAAGAATGAACATTTGTAGTATTAGTACCACATTTTCTAATTTTGATAATAATATCTCCAATCTCTCAATACTACGCAGCAAAAAAAGTACCTAATTTGACTCGAAAATTCAGCTTATTTTAAGGTGTAACAAAAAGAAGCACATACAATCTGAAATTAAGAATTACAACTGAACATTAACCCTAGAATGATCCACCGGGATTGTGCGCTACCCCATTCAAAGTTCAAGGTACGCTTCTGACGAATGGCATGTGTAGTTTGGTCCGGTACCTTAACCATAATTCACTTCAACTATTGAGCAATCGACCTCAGCCAACAAGCGAGATCATCTATGTTTTGTATGAGTTCTGTACGGACGTGAATATCGTTTGGGGTAGCGCACTACCCCAGTGGACGGTTTAAGTTTGAAAATTGTCTCAGTAATTCATCGGACAAATGGCAAAAATCTTGAACAATACTAGTAAAATTTATTATTGAAATTCAGATTTATTATAAATAATAATAATATATATTATTATAATAATAAATTTTACTAGTATTGTTCAAGATTTTTGCCATTTGCCCGATTCCTCTAATTTCCTCTACTTCTTATGTTCAAATAATTATGCTTTTTTGAGAAAAAGCAAAAGTGGCTTATATGCCCTTAAAATGTGACTATTCTTCTTTTGAAATCAGTTTTTTTTTTCAATCGGTCATATTGCTAGTGTAACCTTAAGTTAATATTCTATCCTAACTGAAATTAAGGGCAATATTCTAACTAAAACCAGAAATTTCTCACGCCTTACCGACACTCCCCAGCTGTTCTTATATAATAATTATTCGTTTTTAAAAATATACAAGTCGGGTTCAAACTTGCAAGAATATACAGGAAAAGTAGGAACAATGTAAAAAACGGTATAAATGGGGCAGGTGCGGTCCAAAATGTTCGGAAAATTGCGTTCCGTAATGTATTAAAAGGACGCTCACGTTCAGAAGTAAAAAATTTCGTGATAATTTAATTATTTCGATGGGTTTAATAATCCAAATATTGGCTGACAACTAGAACTGATTTTGCTGCGGCACTTTTTTAAATCCGTGAAACTAAATTACCGCGAATCATGGAAACATAGTATCATAGCCGATACTGTCCAGCGCGACATGGATTATTATTGGAATAGGATGAGACTAGAATAAATTGCCACGATCTGTATAGTAGCGCAAGCGTTCTGTAACGTCATGCAAGGTAGTACGAACCTGAAGTTCCGGAAGGTATATTCCTTTATTTTATGTAAAAGAAACTCTCACAGGTTATTTCAGGTTACCTTCAACTTACTTTCAGAACTGAATATTAAAATTTAGGAGCATACTTTACTTTATTCCAGGAGCAAAATTCTGATTTCTTATTTAGGATAAGTTAGTGCATTATTCAGGATAGTTTGCACACTTAAGTTCAGGTACTTCCTTAATTAAAGTCAAATCTGAAATTAAGGCGAATATAACTTTAAGTATTTATTTTTACTGTGTAGTCAAAGCCCTATAATGACCGTCCAATTGTTTTACATAATGGAATATTTAAGTATAATTTATTCAGTTAAATGGAATTTTTTGAAATTTGAAAGATTTAAATACCTATAAACGCTACATTTTAGGGTAAAAAATTCAATAACTTAAATTTTTACTACAACAAGTGGAAAAAATAGGGAAAATATAATTTTAGAAGAACATTCAATTTTGACAAAAAGTGGACTTAGCATCGTTGAGCTCCTCCTACTTCAATTTCAGGGACATTTTGGATATTCTTATGATTTTTACGTATGGGACAGAATATTCAAGTGTTCCCATCTAAAATAAAAATTTTTTGCATCCGTTTGAAACTTGGCTGGAATATAGTTTTATGTTAGTGTAACTTCTTTTAGGATGATCCGAATAAAAATGCTTCGACTTGAGTTCGACTTGAATTGCCTCCAATCAAGAACTGCTGAAGTCTAAAAGGTCGACTTGAGCTTGTCTCAGTTTTGACAACCGCCTTCTGCATTTTGCCCGCACGTGTTCTAGCATATTGTTGACACGCAGGGATGCTTTTTAGGCTATTAGCAAGTGAAAGCTTGGCACCTCCAAGAGCGCCGATGATAAGGACGATC
>NC_046662.1:76821117-76822629 GCF_010883055.1 Belonocnema kinseyi | reverse complement strand
TATGGGATGTAGAATCGAAAGCTTTCCGATAATCAATCCAGGCCATCGATAGGTCACGCTGGTAGAATGCTGCATCTTTGCAGACACATCTATCGATGAGAACGTTCTCCCGACATTCGGCTACGCCTTTCTTTGAGCCTCGTTGTTCATACATTTCTTGCCACACTGGTTCAATTGCCCGAACAATCCTATCATTTAGGATAGCTGTGAATATCTTATAAAGCGTGTTCAGACAAGTTATTGGCCTATAGTTCTTCGTGTCAGCTAAGTTGCCTATTTTCAGCAGGAGTATTGTGCGCCCTTCCACCAACCACTCTGGAATCGGCTCTTCCGACTTCAAATATGAGGTGAAAATACTGGCCAAATGCTGATGGGTTGAAGAATACTTCTTCCATCAGAAGGTTTTGATACAATCTGGTCCCGCTGTGGAATAGTTCTTCATCCCTCTTAATACTTTTTTCACCTTCTCGGTAGTGATGGGTGGGCATTCTTTATCAGGTGTTATGAGGGCAACACATAACTCCTTGAAACTATTTATATTTTCTAAGTCTTCGTCCAGTCTATGCTGAACTTCGTAGACTTCTCTCCAAAATACTTCGATCTCCTCTGGTTTGGGTGGGTGTTCGACAGTAACTGGAGGGTCTTGGAAGAGTCGAGATGGGTCAGAGAGAAACTGTTGATTTTCTCTGACACATCTCTCCCTCCGCTCTAGACTTCTCTTAGCGTCAGATAGTATCCGTATTCTCTCAACAATATGCTGCCTGATGATCAGCAGCTTTGACGTGTAAAGTGTGCGATAACGGGTCCGGAGTTCGCGCGCGAACTTTCGAACCTTGGCGGTAAAATTCCTGCCAGATGTGATGTAGTCAATCACACATTGAATGCGGGACGCGTACTGTCTTGCCCAGCCTATCTTTATGGCAAGTTGATGCATTCGTCTTTTGGTCTTATGATCAGCCGTTGGTTTCGTTTTACGGTTCGCATCGGCCAAAGCTCTCGCTGCATTATACATACAATAATTGATAGTCCAGAGGTCGGATTCACCGGAAATATGTCCACGAAGCTCGTCATCTATTTCAGCCAGATCTTTAGGCTTGAGAGAAACCTTGGTGTTGATGTTTCTCCGGGTCGTAAAGCATCGCTCTTCATCTATTGGATGCCTGCCCGCGGTTGTTCTTAGTGTCGCTTCTCTTTCTTTGTTGCCGGCTTGTTCTAGCTGTGGTAGAGTAGGCGTTCCGCTTACATAGCCCCTTTTACGAAGTAGTTCAGCATGGTTTCGCAGACGTTGCTTCGAAAAGTGCGATAGCTCCGGGTGTCTCTCGCACCACAGAGCATGCAGCCGTGCCATGTAACCCCGTTTACGGGCCACACTCGCATCGTAGCAGTCTAGCAAGTCGTGATTCAGTTGCGCCGTCCACCCAAAGGTCACGAGATCCCGCCGATCCATCGCATTGAATCCATTTTCATTGGCTCTCCCAGCTCTAGATTGGTCGGCATTGTTGGCCGACCCAT
>NC_046662.1:76818945-76821017 GCF_010883055.1 Belonocnema kinseyi | reverse complement strand
TATCAATCAACTCATTTATTGATTTTCATTTATATTATACTTGTTTGACGATGATACCGAAAATGTTGTTTGTTTTTACGTATTTCTAACGGCTTTGGAGATCCTTAAAGAAGGTTACAATTATTATTTTTTTAAAGAAAATGTTTAAGGTTTATACTTGTTCAGACCTATAGACTCTGATTTTTTATTTAAAAATAACAAATTTATTAATTACAAATTTTTCATTCATCAGTTTTAATCTCATTTATGCGCCAAAAAGTTTCGACCATCTCAGCCAAGACAAGGCTTTTCTTATGAGAAGTAAACGTCGTATTAGCCAAGACAAGGCTCGACTTGAGACAAGTAAACGCAGTCTCAACTGTCGTGGCCATAAAAGTAAGACGAAGGCTTATGTCTCGACTCAGTTTTGAGATGCAGCCAGGCATACATGTCTTGGAGACGAACTCAAGACATAACCAAGTCAAACTCAAGTCGAAGCATTTTTACTCGGGATTAGACCTGACAGTATTCATGTCCTAACGTTGCGGAAGTTTAACATGGTACCCTCGAGCGTCAGAATCTAAATTTAACCAAGAAAAGATTCGCTGCCCACTTTTTATTCTACATGATTTCAGAAAGTATAAAAAAACATATTTTTTGAAATATAAAAGAAAATTTAAATATGGGTTTTTTCAAAAAAAGGAATTTCAATATTAATTTTCAAAAAATATATAAATTTTTTAAAATGTATATTTATGTTAGGCTTAAGTTACATGAAAAGAACTTTCCAAAATACTATAATAAAAGTACAATCGGATCATCCTAAAAGAAATTACTCTAACGTGAAGGTGAAGAAACGTGTGAAAAAGTGAAAACTTCAGACTACTGTATGTTTACAACCGGGTGATAAAAGAACCTGTGGTTTGGTGGATTAATTTAGGTCCACTAGGACTATATTGTACCCAAATTCCAACCCGATCAAAAATAATTTTGTATATGTAACATATCTTTACGAACATAAAAAAGGAACTTTGCCAAAACTTCAAGTTACTTGAATCAGTGACTTGAAATGTAATAAGTTGAATATTTTGCGCGTTGTAATTGTAGCTCTTATTAGTTCCTTTGTTTTAAAGAACTACCCCAAAACTCCATCAATTTTTAAATGATCCTAGGGTCAGATACAAATGATTCTTATGTCGATTTAACATGATAAGAATTTGTTATGCCAATTTAAACTCAAGAATTTTCATTTAATTTCTACAACATTAGGTGAGAACAGAATTTTATAAGATGTGCAACTGGCGTATACTAATAAAATATCAAACGGTTGTAGAAAAATAAATTAAAAGGCAAAAGCAACTGATAAGTACACTGAAAGAAATTTTATAATAATACTTGATATTTCAATATATATAATTGATATAGTCGATTACGATTTAGGGAAATTGTGTAAATATAAAAATTATTGTTAGCGTAATTACGAAACTTTACAATTAGAATATGAAAACTTAATATCTTTAGAACAAGAATTGGTATATTCAATAGCAAAGATTGAAATTTTATGTATTAAAACGCAGAATAAAAAAAATTGATAATGAAATATTTAAATAATTTAAAGCAATTATGGGAATTAATAGATTGAGGTACAAACGTTAATATAAATATTCTACAAATTAATATAGTCAACGATGTGAATCGGAGAACTTCACGTTTCCCGCTAAACTGGTCAAGATTCATGTATGGACACGTGTTTCCCAGTGTTTTGTTTTTAAGGCAAGAGAGGTAATAATTGGCTAAAGTATACATTTTTTATGATATTCAATTTACAAATTATAAAAGCTATTAGTTCAAAATTTCAAGGATTTTACCACTCACGTTTTGAGCATCAGATTACAAGGCATTGCTAAAGATTCTAGAAAGTTTCAATATATAATAAAGAATATAAAATGTTTAAATGGATTTTTAATCGTTTTACAAAGATTAATTAACGTTTTACCAAGATTTTATGGATTTGAACGATTGAGAAGAGGCTTGTTCATTAGGGTCGTCCAAAATCATACCTGTTGAAAATTTTTTTTATTATAGGTCATGCC
>NC_046662.1:76814272-76818934 GCF_010883055.1 Belonocnema kinseyi | reverse complement strand
CCCCCCCCCCCCCCCATCCAGTTCGTATAGTTGCCGGAAAAAAAATTTCCTCCGAGTTTGAGCCAAATCGGTTAACATTAAGATGTGCCGCAAAGGCCCTGAAAATCCGATATGATTAACATGGGGAAATTTTGGTTTTCGGATCAATGGGATTCAGGTTTCTGGATTTAAACTTGGCTTGCGGAAGATATTAAGAATTTGTTAAGGAGTCTCTAGTCAATCATTTCCATTAAATACCTTAAATTTTCATGCCCCCCCCCTTGTGGGGCCCCAAAAATGCCCCAAAAAACTGAAATTGACATTTTTAACAAAAATTTACACATAAATGATCTATTTTTCTCTTTTTTGCCATAAATTATTTTTGTTTGCAATTGGAATGTTTTTAAATATTTTTCAACTAATTACCAATGGTTTAAGCAATTTGTTTTTGTTTAAATAATTTTTTTGCTATTACTCATTGAAAGATAGATTTTTTATGTTTGATTGAACAATTGGACATTTTTAGGAATAATGATCTTTGTTTCAAGCATTTAGTATTTGTTTAAACAATTAATTATTATTTAATTGTAACTTTTTCTTAAAAATAGATATAAAACTTTAGTTAAAAAAAAATTAGTTAGCTTTTCTGCTTGTTATTAAATATCTGTGTCATCTAGATACTAGTACCTTATTTTGTAATAAATTCTTATTTGTTTAAATAAATGTTGTCTGTTTATACAATTTTTTCGAAAATAAATTTTTGTGTTTTATTTTCCAGTGACGTTTAAAAAGTACAAAGATTTCTAATTACTTTGAGAATACTAAGAGCTATTCTGCGGGATCAAAATAAACCAAAAAAAAAACTTACTTTGAGCTTTCAGATGACAAACGAGTATGTCTACGGAGGTGATTTACAGGGGAAAATTTTAAAAATAATTTCAGAACGACAAAATTAAATGTAATTTTTATAGAGCGACGTCTTACTAAAAAGAATAAACTTTTCATGCCTAATGAAAAATATTTTATGAACAAATATTAGTTATCTAGAGCATTTGTTTACCGTTTAAATATTTAACAATAAGCGATATACTTAACTGAATTGAGACGAAAATCAGATTTTTGACTCACATTTTCCAATAAAATGTTACATTAATATTTAGTAGATTTATGAAACAATACGATAATGGTTTAGACAAACCATTTTGCTCTTTACAATGACAAATTACCACAATAACTGCAGAAAAACAGAAATTTCAAACATTTATTTTCGAAAAAAATTGTTTAAACAAAGAAAATTTATTTAAAGAAATAAGAATTTATCACAGAATAAATAACTAGTATCTAAATGACGTAGATATTCAATAATAAGCAGCAAAGCTAACTACATTTTTTTAAACTACAGTTTTATACCTCTTTTTAAGAAAAAGTTACAATTAAATAATAATAAATTGTTTAAGCGGATACTAAATGCTTAAAACAAAGATCATTATTCCTATAAATGACCAATTGTCCAATCAAACATAAAAAATCAACCTTTCAATAAGTAAGTACAAGAAATATTATTTAAACAAAAATAAATTGTTTAAGCAATTGTTAATTAGTTGAAAAATACTTAAAACTATTTTACTTACAAACAAAAATAATTTATGGAAAAAAGGGAAAAAAGGAGAATTTATGTGTAAATTTTTGGCAAAAATGTCAATTTCAGTTTTTGGGGCATTTTTGGGGCTCCAATAGAGGGGACGGGGGGCATCAAAATTTAAAGTAATTTCATAGAAATGATTCATTAGAGACTCCCCAACAAATTCCTAATATCTCTCGAGCGCTAAGTTTAAATGCAGAAACCTGAAACCCATTTCTCCGAAAACCAAAATTTTCCCATGATAATCTTATGTGATTTTCAGGGCCTTTGCGGCACGTCTTAATATTAATCGAATTCGCTCAAACTTAAAGGGAATTTTTTTTCCGGCAACTTCACAAAATGGGGGGGGGGGGCATATCCTCTTTTCGAGAGTCGGTTGTGTAAAATTTTCACAAAGATTTGGAACATTTCCAAACATTGTAAAGCTTTCAAAATATTTCAAATATTTCGTAAATATTTCAAAGACGTTAAACTATCAAATCAGGTTTTCATAAATTTTAGAAGGTTTTAAAGGTTTCAATCATTTGAAACTAAGACAAAAGGTTTCACAAACAAATTTTAAACTAAGCATTGACAAAGACGTCATAAACATTTTACAAAGATTTCAGGTATTTTAAATATTGTAGAGATTTTAAACGTTTTACAAAAATTGAGAATGACTCCAAAAGAATTCACAGAAATTTCAAGATTTCACAAAGATTCTAAGTAATTCAAAAGATTTCAAGGTATTCACAAAGATTTCAAAAGGTTTTGAAGATTTCAAGGATTTCAAAGACGACTTGTGTTCGCAAAAAACGAGGAATTATTTTATTTATAGCTCTTCTTCTCATTAATGGTTAGCCTTGTAAATGTATAATAATATACTTGATTTATACAAAATTTGTATTACGTTCAGGGCACTTACAATGTTTGACCCAGTACTGTTACTTGTATTACCAAGCCGAATGTGAGGCGGGAACGAGGTGATTTAAAAGAAAAACCTATAGATATTTTTGAATTTAATTCAATCCCAGTTTTGACATGATTAAAACAGAATATTTTCCTGTTTTTACTCTTAATTTTGAGTGTTTCTAAGTCGAGATATTAAGCACTATGGCGTTTCTCACAATTCTAAAAATTCTCACCATTTAGTATATAAGGAATCTTCAAACACCTTCTCACAGCCTATTTGCGTGTGATGCGTGTTTTATATGAATATGTTTGCGTACTATGTATATAAGTAAAGGTTAAGTTAGTTACATCAGCAAATGTGTATTCTACATTTTTATGTGTACAAATACTAATAATTATAATGATAATTTGCATATTTATGTGCTATAATTGTGCAGTGTGAGTTGTGGAGTTTGACGACGGGTTACGAACTTGTCGTTTTTGTATTTTCGACCGTCACGTTTTTTTCGAATGACTCATAATTTTTAGTATAGTCTTTAGCAAATTTCAAAACCCTCTCTTTCAAAATGTGAAAAATTATTCCAATCTTTCTAATAATTGACATTATGGTCTTGCTTCAATTTAATATAGTGAATTTTAAAGATCACAGTTTGATTTGCAAGTTTTGTAGAATTTATATTAATTTTCCAAAGTAAATTTTCCATAGATTATTAATAAATATTATACTACTTTTTAATATACATACGCGATTTTCCTCAATCGTAAAAAGCTATACTAATCTGTAATATCAGTTTTAACGTTTTTTGTAACTAAATTATTATGAGCGTAAGTAAAAGAATGGAAGCTTTAATGTAAACAAAGTGAAGGAATGAATTTGAGGATCATTATTACATGTAATAAAAATAGTATTTTAATTCAGGAAGTAGCCTTATGAGAGAGAAGATACTGAGAATTCAGCATGCCTTTTCATCACGGGGATGAAAATTAGTTTATTTAACGTTTCTCGAAAATCCGTTAGGTGTCGTGGGACTAAAGTTAATGTCAAAAGTGCAGGAAGTCCAAGACCTTGTTAAGCCGAAAAGCTCTATGCAAAGGAAAGGCCCGTTGAGCTGCTTAGATCAGACGTGAAAGCAGAGACAGACGTAGACTTTTAATCCTTTTAGGTTCACTAGATATTTTGCAGCTGGACGAGCTTAATGCGTAGTACATAACAGGACGTCGCGCCTTCACAGCTTTAGACGGAGATAATTCTGATGTTATATTTGATGTCATTCGAATTAATCCATGAAGATAATTATGAAATTTTTTTATTAATCTGATTAATTCAAACATGTAAATACTGCATTATCTTTACTTATTTCTAAACGTTGACAAATTTAATTTTGATATTACAGTTTTGCGGCATTAAAGCTGGTCCACGAAAAGAACTATTAAAAAATGTTATTAAATTAAATTGATTCAAATACCCGGACTGAAATATAAATAAATGCTTTTTTCGTCTTGCAAATTTTTCTGTTATGTCACTGCGACACTTTATGAATATAGACTTAATCGCTGCTTTTCAAATAATTGATTTTGCACTTGAGATTAAAATGGTTAAATTTTAGAATTTCTGATGCACAGTTTGAAAATTAATTATCATTAACTACCTGTTTTGAAGATTCTAATTTAAAAAGGCTTCAAATAAACTTTAAAGATTCACAATGTTTAAATTTCTTCACTTTCAAACGATAAAAGGACTATCATTTTTATTGTTGCCAAAAATCACGTTATTTAGAAAAAAAAGTATCAAATAACTTCGACAATCACTTAATACTACACGATACAATGTGTGTAATACTTCCTAATTCTTTTTTAATAATGTTTTCAATTACACTTTTGAATTCGAAATTCCAAAACAGCCTAATTTTTAAGCTATTGAAAGTGAAGTTTATTTGTTTCAAAACCTTAAATTCCAAAATATTTGGTTTAAATTTGAATAATTGTTGGAGGACTCCAATTTCGAATTTTACGATGATGTATATTTAAATTAAAATATTTAAAATATCAGCACAATTGTGGGTCCGGATGCAATAAGGGCACATAAAATTTTTTCGTGCGAAAACGAAGTCCCCTGGAGGCTTTAGAAAAAATTTTCGAATTTTAATTTT
>NC_046662.1:76805992-76814172 GCF_010883055.1 Belonocnema kinseyi | reverse complement strand
AGCAAGGACTTCTCGTGACAAAAATGCGGAGAAAACTATGATAAAGTTTTTTGAAAAGTTTTAGATCAAAATAATTAATAGTTTAGGAGTAGTGATGATTTTTAAAACGATTTAGTTTCACATAAAATAATTGAAAACTTGAAGGTGTGATTATGAAAAGGTTTGAATTCATGGTCTTTATTACTCAATAATTTCCCTCTTTCGCTTTTTGACTTAAGACTTTTAAAAAACAAATTTTAGAAAAATGTTTAAAAAATATAAAACTATATTACCTTATTAAAATTTCTTTTCCGAGCGATGTTTGTAGACATTTTTCGTTGCTTTTTACGATACTTTGGTTATTTGAATATTTTCTATTTTATAAAATTATTGTCCTTTCACGTTGTTAAGCCTATTTTCAGCTTTATGATTAGGCTTCATCTATTATCATCGTAAATTACTCAGATCTCTTTTCGAAAATCATCTTACTTTTTAAACAATTATACGATTAACCAAAGATTGTTAATAAACTTTTTGTTCGAGAATTAGATAGAGAATATGTAACAGGCCCTTTATGCCTATTAAGCTTAATTTTAACCTCTGATTTTAACCAAAACACTACTCAGAACCCTTTTTCACAAACGGCTACCTAGAATATTACATTTTCCACACTTTTTGAAAGGAAATTCTTAAATTTTTCAAACTTGAGACTGAAATTTTCAATTTTCAGAGCTTCTGATTTAAAATTGAATTATTTAAAAAGGTTTTTATTTGGAAATGATAGGGATAAATTCCATTTGCAATATTGACCTTTTTTTAAATTTGATATATTCTAAAATTATTTAATTTGAAACTTGTTCAACTCAAAGTCGTTCAATATATTAAAAAAAAGGAAAACGCTTTTAATTCGGAAGTATTAATTATTGTTGAAAAAAGTGGTCAAACTTAATACTTGTAAAGTTTAATAATGAATTTTAATATTTTTTATATCTTTCATGTTGGGACTTGAACACACAAATAGTTGTTCTAGGATTTCAGGAATCAAAAAAGTTGGACATTCTCTATTACTTTACTGTTCAAAAACACTGTTCAAAAACAAATTTTATCAATAAAACACAGTTGTTTTGCTTGCATTACAAAATGGAAAACAAAAGCCAAACGTAAAAGAGCTTTCGCCAGAGAGTGGTTGAAACAAGTTGAATTAACGACATTTCCGGAAGTTCGAGCGGCACTTCCGCTCTATACAACCAAGTCGATAAATTTTGCAATGTGCTAGCGACGGTAGAAATGGAGTCGCGTGAATTGAATGACCAAAATCGTGTACTGTAAATTGTTACATGAAACGAATGGAACAAATGTAAATTTAATCTCAGGAATTGAGTACTGGTTTAGGATAAAACAATAATTACGTTGTAATTTTCAAAATTATTTCTGTCCACCAATTTTTCATCCAACTTGTAATTCAAAAGAGAAATATTTTTGAATTTAATTTAGGCCTCCAAATGTATCTTTTTTATTCGGTTTAATTTAACGAAACTTTTTTACCAGCACTTCGACTTTTATAAAAAATTTTCTGGTTTATTCTCTGTATATTAAACTCAGCATTGAGTCCGCTATAATTGCCATATTTCTGTGAAGTTAAATGAGCTTTCCAAAATATTGCTCGAATCAATTGTGCGAAATATTATCCTATTTCGAAAGGAAATAATTCATTTCATATCTTTTGTAGCAGAAATTTTTTGAGTTTTGAAGAAACTTCATTTAAAAATTCTGATTGGAAAATGTACACTAGGGTGGCCCTCATTTTTCAATTTCAGAATCTCTGTGCCCCCTCCTTCCGCTCATTTGGTTTAAATTTCTAAAAAATAATCTCTAAATTTGAGCGAAATCGATTAATATTTAGGGGTCGCGCAAAGACCATGAAGTTTCTCATTGATTTAACATTGAAAAGTTAGCTTTTTGTAAATCTAATATTTAATTGCGATAATATTTTACAAATAAGAATAAGAATCAATCATAAATTTTGAGTTTGAATGACTTTAGGCCACTCTTATGGGTCCCTAAAGAAAACCCTATAAGTAACAATTTTTAATTTTAATTAATATTGTGTTTATTAACTCTTTTTTCAAATTTTTGTTTAAATGTTCGTTAATTGGTTAGGGTAAGGGGGGGGGGGGGCAGCGCCAACAAGTTAACAGTCAATGTTTTTTTTAAGTTAATAAGATGTTGAATTGATCCAGTTTTTTCTCATTTCGAGTTCTACATTATATTATATTTCTATAAGTATTAATCACATCAAAAAAAGAATGATTTGGTCATTTAATTATTTCTAACATGCTGTATTTCGTCGGCTTTGCCCCTCACCTGAGGGCAAAGCCGTCTGCAGCTTTTTATGAAAATCAAAACATTTAAAGATAAGAAAATATGATGGCTTGCTTCTGTGGTATTTTATGTGCTGGAAAAATTACCTTTAAACATGCCCAACAAGAAGCATAAGTAATTTTGAATAAAAATAGAGATAGCTGTAATATAACCTCTTATTCGTTGACATTTTGCTGGAAACGGAATTTACGCAATGTTTCTACTGTACCAATACAAGACAACTGTATACCGACCGGATTGATAATAATAATAATAATATTTAATAGTTTCTTCCATGTAGCCCACAAGATAAGTTGCTGCTCTACATTGCTGATCATTTATCGACGAAACTTGTGACACGTGTTTCACCTACGCACTTGTCAATATTATTTTCGTCATGCTTGCCCCCCTGGCCAAGCCTCACTTATTTATGAGATATATTATATTTTGGATTTGAATCACATCTAATTAATATAATTAGATTGTGTGATATTATTTTATCTGTCAAAATATCAAATTTTTATACGGTAAGTATTGTCAATAGAGTTGAAAACTTTACATTTCTGTCAGCGAAACTTCCATTCTTTCGTGGTAAAAACTGTTTTCTGTATAATTTTTCTCTTGCAACGTCAATTTTCAAGATTTTAATAAGTAAAAAAATCTCTCTGATGAAATAGATTTATTTGATGCAAAGTAGAACTAAAATTGTTTAATAATAGCCATGCTATAAGGAAAATCACCTTTGCCCCACTGATTGGCGCTGCCCCCCTTTACCCTATTTGAGAATAACCAGTCATTTTTTAGCTATTCATTAGTATTTTAAGGAATTTTTTGTTTGTTTCAACATTTATTTACTTGAAGTAAGTCGCGAAATTAATTTATTTTCTACACTGAAAGAAATAGTTTGAGGTTAATGGCAATCTGAGTTTGCTTGAGAATTTCTAACGGAATTAGAAAGAAAATTGTACTGTCTCAGCTATACGAATTTGAGATTTATAACCTACGTATAAGAAAATCACCAAGCCTAATATGACAAGGCAAGTTGGTTTGACTGAAATGATAGTTGGGAAAAGTGTAGCATTAGATGTACGATTAAAATATCAAAATATTATAGTGTAGATACAAGAATTTTATATCTCGCTATCATGGCCGTATTGGACGTATACTTTTATCAACTATCTATTTGAAAGAAAACTGCGTTTAAGTGTTGCATTAGGCATCCGGCTGTTTCCTTGATTCAGCCATACCATTCGATGTATTGTAACGTGCATGTTATGCGAGATTGATGAGCCGGTGAGGTGCGCGTCGACTCGGCATTAGTCGCCGTCTTCAGACTTGTTTTTTAGCAAATCAGGTTAGTAAAGAAGCTTTTGAATACCTAACTCCAAAATTTTTAAAAGATTAAGATTTACTAAATATTCTATTAAACGATTTCTAAATAAATTATGTATTTGACATTTATTTGCCTTTCATTTAGTATCTTCAGAATAATATTTGAAATTTATGTATACAATAGGTCAGGACTTTTAGGTAATTTCTATATTTTTCGCCTGATTTAAAAGACTTTAAAATACTTTTTATGAGTTCAAAACTACATAACAATTTTTTACGCTTTTATATTTGATCAGGAAAACTTTATATTGTCTAAAATTAATGTTTACTTGTGACAAAATATTATAATTTGAGATTTTTCAAATTATTATTTCTTTCAAGCGCCAGGGAGACTTCAGGTATTCCCCGAAACAATAAATATTTAATAATATTTAATAAAATGTAACAATTTAAATTTTTGTAAATACATTAGATAAAGAAGTTCACAATTTTGCTCCTTTTGCATAGACATTTTTTTTGTACACTGGAAATATTTTAAGCTGTTGGGCGAATAACTGCTAGTCACAAAAATATGTAAGAAGTTAATAATAACCATTGTTATGAATAATTCTCGTGACAAAATATTCAAATGTAAGGTTTTATCAAGATTTTTATTTTCTTTAACCGCTACAATGGCTACGGATATTTCTAAAAAATGTATCTTTGATCATATTTAGTGGAATATAACAACTTACATGTTTATAAACAATTTTCATAAAAAATGTCCCAATATTGGCAGTATCACTCGGAAAAAGTCGGGTTTTCAATCGTAATAGATTGGAAATGAATCATAATACTGCATGCTAAGATTCACTCAATATAAAATCTTTTGACAATAACCCACCGACTTGGCCATCAAAGAAAATTTAAATTTGATAAAACCTTAAGTTTAGATATTTTGTCACAAGAATTGTTAATAACAGTGGTTATTGCTAACTCTTCTAATATTTTGTGACTAGCAGTCATTCGTCCAATACCTTAAAACATTGCCAGTGCAAAAAAATGTTATATGCGAAAGGGCAAACATTTAAAATTTGTTTATCTAATTTGTTTACAAAAATTTAAATTGTTATATTTTATCAAATATTATTAAATATTTATTATTTTAAGGAATACTTGAAGTCGTTCTGGCCATTGAAGGAAATTATAATTTGAAAAATCTCAAATTCTAATATTTTGACACAAGAATTGTTTAACACAGTAGTTATTATAAACTTTTAAATTATTTTTGTTATTAAATATCATTCCTACATTAATGGGATGCACTTTTAGCAACAAAATTTTTTTTACTGATAATATGACTTTGTTCATACTTTGACTGGAAAAATGATTAATAAAAAAATAGAGGAGATAACATTTCAGAGAGTCAAGATCTATAGAATTTAATGATCTTTAATTTAAAACAGAAAATTTCAAAATCGCAAGAAAATTGAAGGTTCTGGACATTTTTGAATGAAAAAAGTGCATTCCCTCCAACTGTGCGTCATGAGTACAGTACGTTTGTTTATAGATTTTAATAGTTAATAGTCTTTTTATTTTAGAAATGAGGTTTGCAATAATATAATTAGCTATTTAATTCAAAATCTCCTTCAAATTAAAACTTTTTAATAAAATTATTAGGCGCTGAATGCAACGAGAAAAAAGCTTTCAAGATTAAGAAACAAATAAATTATTGAACTGTATAAATGTATATATGATGTTTGGTTCAGTTTAAATAAATATATACATTATATTAAATTCATTTTCTCATTTATCATTCGCGTCATTGCCTTTTTTCCAAACGATTCCCTCAAATATTTTAATTACAATTACCACTACTTTTTAAAAATATTTCCTTCAAAACTTCAAATTTTTAAGATTTTAAAGGAACAAAGATTCTTTACTTTGCAGCTTAAGTTGTAGTCTTACATATTCTAATTATTATTATATTTATATTAGACATAAGTAATATATTTTTCATTAATTCTTCTGATCATGCATATGTTTTAAATATTTTTGTCATTGAAGTCTTAAATAATATTAGTTTTTCATTAGCTACGTTAATAATTTCAACAATAAATAATTTTGTTTAACTTTAACAAATAATGAAATCGATAATATGAGCAAAATAAATCACTAAATATAAAGTTCGAACTGCTTTCAAAATTTATCTCAAAATTAAATTTTATTCATATTAAACTACATATTTTCATGACTTTTTCTTTTTTGAAATAATTAGTAATAGTTACTCTTATTTTTTCATATATTCTTTTTTGTTTATTTGCAAACAGCATCAAGTTTTTAATTATTTTTGCTTTTTCTTAATGCAATTCAATGAAAAAGGCAGACCTACTTTTTGTGGTGCCATCTGTTGGCTTAGTTTGACCGATATTTCCCCTCCGAATCGTAAAAAACCTACTACTACATACACATACACGGTTGAGGCAATTTAAAACAAAGATGATTTTTATTTTTTTCCGTGTATCTTTGAAAAATACTTTTCAACGAAATCATAGTTGTATATTATTAATAATAACGAAAGTACAAAAAAATCGAATTTTTAGGTTAATTTCAACTCCACTGCAGAATGTAGGATGCATCCTCATTAGCATTTTATATCAGGCATGCATGGTATTAGACTATCCGAACGGTATGCTTAGATCTCCTCAATGGGAGTGGCAGCTGAGAGCCGTGCATATGGTTGATTTACCCCAACTAAATTCTGTCTGACGCAGCCGTACAAATTCGTTCTACTACAGCCATCTTATGTTTAGAAATATCTATTAGAACAAATGACTGAAGCAGTAATATTGCTTCAGTAACTATAGTATGGGTAAAATACGCAAACCGTATCGCTGTAGCTGAGCCAGCAATACATTATGGTTGGAATAACCAGAATTATGCGTGTATCGTCGAATTATTTCTTTCAGTGTACACGTTATGAGTTCTTTCATCAATTATAACAATGCCATAATTTCTTTCAAGAATTTACAATTATATTTATATCATATTATATTCAAACGAAACAGCATTTTCCAAATAATTTAAATTTGTTAAAACACATACAGTCATGCTTACAAAACAAATTAGTACTTAAATGTACTAAAATCTGTCGAAAATTTGGTGAGATAAAATATTTCTCCTGATTTTTTTAGGTAAATTATATGCTTAAACAAACACGTCTTATCTAAATTATTGTAAAATTAATTACACAAATTATCCTATTGTTATCATAGATTACAGTAGTCATGACGTATAGAAAATACGTCATCATTTATTAAAAAAACTTCTAAAGAGGAGTGATAAGCTATAATATTAAATAAATTTAAATATTGTCACTTATGGATTTTTCTTCAGAGATTAAATGCTTTGAACATTTTTAATTAAGAATAATCCAAATCATTACGAATCTGCTTTAGGAATAAAAATTTAAAGGCTGTGAATAGTCGTCCCGAAAAACCGGAGAGTTGCAAAAGGGAAAATTTGAGATGACTAGTCAAGCTTATGAAAAAAATTGGACTAGTTATCCTAAATTTCGGGAATACGAGACACTACGTAATTTAAAAAGGATTTTAAAAATAACTATTTTTTAACGATTTCAATTCGAATAATTCAATTTTAGAGGTTACCTTATTTCCATTTTTGAACTAGAAAATTTGCAATTTGAAATTTGAACTTTTCAATTTCAGATTGCGCAATTTTTCAAGATTGTAATTCGGACAATTTTCCTTTTCAGAAGCCATGATTTAAAATAGTTCCATAAATGGTCGGACGTATTTCAACCCTCAAAAAATGTTTTACAGATGAGAGGCATTCGCATCTTACTAAAAGCTAAAAAATCTCATTTTCCTGTCAAATTATGCAAAATACAGAAAAATTGCTTATCTCACAAAAATCTATCAATATTTTTCAAATAAGATTTTCAAAAGTGCATTATTTTTGTTTTAATCATGAAACATATTGTTCGACATAAAAAAATCAATTTTTCAGTGGAATTATGCAAGCAGCGTAAAAATGTTGTAAATTAAAATTGTATGTCTCAAACAAAATTTTCAATTTCTTTAAACCATTATTTAATAAGGCGCATAGTAAATAAGTCCATTATCATGATTGCCTCCCACTCTAAAAACATTCCTTGGCTCCCAAATACATAAAAACATTCCTCCGTTTGTGACACGAAATGCATAATTACTTACCTTATCAACCAGATTACAATTTTCATTTTTCGATTGGTCAGATTTTCACTTACAAATTGTTCAAATTTGAGTGCTTCAAATGATAAACGGATTAAAAGAAGCATCAATGCAATTTTTTAGCAAATTTTGATTCATAAATTGTGGGTCCGGATGCAATAAGGGCACATAAAATTTTTTCGTGCGAAAACGAAATCCCCTGGAGGCTTTAGAAAAAATTTTCCAATTTTAATTTTCAAAAGATATATATGGATGTAAAATTTGATTGCGCATCTTTTTTTCTTAAGACAAAAAGTT
>NC_046662.1:76794295-76805892 GCF_010883055.1 Belonocnema kinseyi | reverse complement strand
AAATTAAAATTCGAAAATTTTTTCTAAAGCCTCCAGGGGACTTCGTTTTCGCACGAAAAAATTTTATGTGCCCTTATTGCATCCGGACCCACAATTATTGCTGGGGATATTTCCTCTGTCACGCCCAAAATTCAATTTTTTAGCAGGTTAGTCGACCTGTAGCCTAACATTTGTAACATATTTCTAAAAAATTTCAATTTGAATTAACCAAATAAAGCTAGAAGATTAACTAGATAAATTTGTAACATTTGCATATGGTAAGCAATCGTTATATATATATATATATATATATATGAAATGATCGCTATAAAAAAAGCTTCTATGTCTAGGCTTTAAAGGAACTGTATATTACTAAAAGATAAGAATTTTTACTAAAAAACAAAAAGCTAAGGTTTAAAGTTTGTTCAAGTATATATTTAAACATAATTTATAACAATGAGTAGTTTCACATTTTAATTTAAATATATGTAATTGCAATATTCTAAATATTTGTCATATAAGGTTAAAAAATAACATCTTTTCAACTGTAAAGTTGTAAGTTCCTGTACATTCTTGTAGTTGCGCTTTTTTGAAAATTCTTTTAGAAAATTAAAGCTGCAATAAAATACAACAACATGAAAACGAAGTACAAAATTAGTCTGAACAATAGACAAAAAGATTTTTTTCTTACTTTTTTCTAAAAATGTTTTCCTCTGCTTTAGAATTAAGTTTATAGATAATGGATATCTAGGCAACATTTTCATGTAAAAAATGTTACTGATTGTCAGTGAGATTTCACTTATTGAAATATCTGGAAAGCGGTCACTTACAATCAGTGAAAAGATACCCAGGCAGAAAAACTATATATAGTTTATATTCTAACATAGTGAAAAATATTATATATAATTTTCAGTTGTTTTATATAAAAATTGTATAAAACAAATCAAAATTATATATCATACTTCACACTATACATGCATAATTTTTTGGTCTAAGTACTTATTCATTCAGTGAAATAAATACTTTTGAGAGTTGGCAGCACTGCGCGATGTTAATTTAGCGGTCACAATAAAATAATAGCAAAATTCACACCTTTTTCTTTAATCGATTTACACTCTAACCACCCTTGATTTTTTTAGATTCAATTTGAATTACTAATGTAAATGAGGTAACCAAATGAAGTTTACTGGGAAATTGTTCTCTTACGAACTGACGGAATATCCAATCACAAGTTGAGATGATTCTTAGGGTTCGGCGCTTCGTTCTCTCATTGCGAGTCGGAAATTGCCAAGACGGAGGCTTTCAGCAGTTTTCCTTTTTCTTTGGTAGCATAGCCAATGACGCGAAACCTCAGTAGATGCTCGACCGGAAGGAAGGACAAGAGAAAGAGAGACAGAAACGATGAGACAAGGAGAGGAAGAAGAATAGACAGCGAAAGAGGATGAGGCAGAGGAATCGGGTCGCTTTTACATTTACAAGGTCGGCCCGAGAGAAATCCCTGACTAATGTCGAGATAAATGTGATTCGAAGGCGTGCTGGCGTGTGTGAGAAGAAAAATATTGTTTGCGGTGAAAACTGGAGCGCACATCCTGCAAGGCGTGGAGAACGACTGAGATAGAAGGAGGAAAAGAAAGAACATCCAGATATTCCATAGGTTTTGCTTGCCAAATTTTCCAACCACCCCCGGCTTTTCGACCCACCTTCGCAACCTTAAAACTTTCTGCAAAGTCGTATACGACTTAGAAAGGGGAAACGAACTCTCAAACTTAATGAAATTTTGAAGCAGCCAGCGTCAAAGCTGGACCAGTGAAACGTTTAGTTATAACGTCTACAACTTTCTCTGTTTCAAATTAGCATCGAGGAAAAATCTTTGCAAAGTTTATTTTTTGATCAATCTCCTGCAGGTCTCATTAGATCCAGTGATTAATTCTGTTCATTAATGTCTGAAAATTATTTACGATGTGCTGTTGAAAGGCAGAGTGCCAGGGTATGTATGATTCAAAGTTTTAAAATATTTCAGATTTTTTTTAAAATTTCATGCCCGCAGCCAACAAACTTAGCATGATTAGGGGGAATTATTCCTTCATTACAATATGTCTAGTCTGTACATTAGGGTGGTTCAAAATAATACATTTTTTTGTTGCAGTATCAATATATAGTGCTTTCTTTATATACAGATTGAAATATTTTTTACAAAAAGTACAAACAACTATAATTATTTTTACAGGAATCTACAAATAATTGCAATAAATTACAACCTAAACTACAGGAAAGTACAACTTCGTTCTAATATTCAGACGACTTTTGTACCCCTTTTTGTATTTTATTGTATGTTCTTGTAGTTTATTGTAGCTTTAGCTAAAAAAATGTACAAAAAAGTGTAAATACAAGAATTTACAACCAAAATAAACTACAATGAGATAATTCTAAATTAGGATATAGAAGTTTGTCCTAACCTAGTGTTTCAACATGTTGATGACACTTCCCTCTTCGTGATCGCTATTACGAACAAAAACTACTATGTTGAAACTTTAAAGGTATGGTTGAATGTTAAAAGAAAATAATAAATATTCGTTATTAAAAAACAAAAAATCGAAACCTTGAAGTTTACTATGTCATTGCGATATCCTCAATGTTTGTCATTCTAGGTTAAAAAAGACAAACTTTATTATTGCAAATAAAAATCAAACAATGGAGTTATAAAAACTTAACTGTAAATTAAAGCTTAAAACTTCTTTAATTTAATTACCAAATAATTTTCTCGTATAAAACGGAAGCTTTTAGCATTTTTCATTTGAAAATTGCGTAATTAAAAGTTTTACAGCCCGTAAAAATAAATCATTTATGCATATAAAATGGAAGCTTTTAACCCTTTTCAGTAGAAATTTTTAAAATTAAAACTTTCAAAGTCCGTAAAAATCAATCATTTACGCGCATAAAATGGAAGCTTTTAACACTTTTCATATGGAAATTCTGTGATTAAAATTTATACAGCCCGTAAAATGAATAATATACGCATGTAAAATGTAAGCCCTTAACACTTTTAATTTGCAGATTTGTAATTAAGTTTTACAGCTGATGGTGGGTCCACTTGACGCATACGTAACCCTATCCAACTGTTATAAAAGCAGGCTAACCTACCTAACCCTGAGAACAACGAATTTGATCGCTACTTTTTCATCAAATAATTAAATTTCACATCACTAATAGGTAATTATCTTCCCCTTACCAACCTTATATATTTCAAAACATACCCCCAACCCCTTAACCCCTGTAAACCACCCCAACGAAACCACAATTAGGCTAACCCACCTTACCCTGGGAATAACGAATTTCATCACTAGTCTTTCATAAAATGATTAAGTTTTACACCACTAATACGTGAACTCACCTAAACCCTAAAAACAACCCCTACCAAACCACAAGCAGGCTGACCCACCTAACACTGGGAAAAGCGAGTTTAATGGCTTATTTTTCATTAAAATAAATGAATTGCACACCATAAATCAACTCACCTAATTCTCTACCCCTAGATAACTTAATCAATTTAAACAACTACCCTTAAACCTCAAACTAATGCTTTAAAATCTTTTTAATTTTTTGTGCGAAAACTTCAAAAATCAGTATTTTGTTTTAAATGTTTTAGAATCTTTTTAAGCTTAAAAATATTTAATCAAAATTTTTTTTTATCTTTTAAAATATTTGCTTAATATTAACTTAAAAAATAAAGAAGCATTTCAAGTTCTCCAGCCATTCTAAGAATTTTTTTATTTTTTTAAAGCCTTTAAAGATCTTTAAAAAGCTTCAAAATTTTATACTGAGATGTTTAAAATTTTGCATTTTTAATAACTTTGGTATTATTTTTAAAATAATCACTCTCAATGCAATACGGAACTGAAGTTAGATGTGTTTCTAACAATTGACATCATTGATTAAAATCTAATATTTTACATTTTTTAGGGCCATCTTGCTCTATATTAGGGTGGTTCAAAAATGCATTGGATTTTGTTGTTGAATTTTCATCCATATTGCTCCCAATTTTGTCCCGATCTATACCAAAATAATTGTGTTTTTTCTTATGAAAAAATTATAATTTGAGGTTCCAAAAACTCGATGTAGTTTAACACGTGTTTCGCATAAGAAAAGAAAAAAGTTGTTGTAAATTTTATTCAGAATCGTTAATATTAGGTAAATGATGTGGAAATTATATTGTTTACTTTAAAATCAGCTATAGAATATAAATGAATAATTACTTTTCAAGTATCACCTTCCCCATCAGTCCGTTTCATAGGATCCCAAAAAACCCATGCATATTTAAGAAATTGGGTTTTGCGAGTTTCTGGCGCTAATTGGGATTTTTGTTTTGTTTTTGAAGTATAAATGGTTTTTAATACATAAATTTCTACTGTCTTTTGATAATTAAATATTTAAATAGATTTTTTAAGAAAATGATAATTGCGTTTAGCAATTTTTCCTTAGAATGTAGTTAGAAATTCGCAGCTTTTCCGAATTTTTTAGTTTATATTAAACTTTTTGGTTTAATGGTGGCAATAATGAATTAAATTCAACATAAATAATTGTTTAAGAATTTTGTTATTATTAAAAATAATAATCTCTGAACATGATGTAAGAAAGTTGCAGTTTTTCTAAAGATAGGCGCTTTTTGTCCACTTTTAATAAAGGTGCGATAATAATGAATTGAACTTAACAAATATGTATAATTGTCTGAACAATTCATTATTATATTTAATAATATTCTCTTCAAATAATTCTAGAAAGTTGTGGCTTTTTTTAAATTTTCAACTTTGTGTCCATTTTTCACTCAGAGTAAGGTTAAAATTAATTCAAGTTACCAAATCTTATTTGTATAAACAATTTATTATTCATTATAACTACCTTTTCTTAGATAATTTATAAAAAGTTGCGGTACTTTCTGCAATTTATAACTTCAATTTTGTTTTTTAGTTATGAAAAAATAATAAATAAACAATAATGATTATAATTTTTTAAACAATCTTTGTCTATTTTGTGGAATATGTGTTTTTAAAATAAAACAGATATTTCAAATGTTCTCCATATTTTCTGTATAGATCATGCTAAATGGGAAATTTGTTATAAGTAGGTTCTAAGAGCAATTTATAAAAAATTAGTATCAATATTTATTATTTGTTTTTAACTAGAAAGTCCAAGAACATCTGAAATTTTCAAAAAAGTACGCAACATTTTACCGTAACTCTACAAGATGCTAGTCGTAAGCCATAAGAAATTTTTTAAAGAATTCTTTTTGTTAACTTCCTTTGATCATTACATCGCTAAGTAAAAAAAGGACAAGAAGCTTAACGTTTCAGAAAAGACCGCAACTGTCTAATTATAATATAGGAGAATATAATTATAAAGAATAACTTTTTGTTTAAACAATTATGTTTGTTAAATTTGAATAATTATTGCCTCGCTCTAAGTAAAAAGTTGACAAAAGTAAAAAATTTCAGAAAAAACCCAAATTAACTAGAATTGCTATACCTTGGAAATAATAGTTATAAACAATAATTATTTGTTTGTAAAAATCATGCTTATTAAACATTATTAATTGTTACCTAACTCCAAGTAAAAAGTATACAAAAAGTTGGAAAATTCAGAAAAAACGCAACTTTCGAACCTTATTCAAAGCAAATATCATTAAAAATAATACTAAATTTTTTAAATAATTGTGTTTATCAAATTGAATCACTTATTACTTCGTTTTAAAAGAAAAGTTGACAAACAGTGAAGAAATTCAGAACAAGCCACGACTATCTATCGTTAATATAGGAAAAGATTGTTTTAAACAATAATGATTTGTTAAAGAAATTATCTTTGTTGAATATTATTAATTATTATCACACTCTAAGTGAAAAGTGGACAAAAAGTTGGAAATTTCAGAATAATACGCAACTTTCTAACATTAAAAAAATATATTATTAAAGATAGTACTAAATTATTCAAATAATTGTGTTTTTCAAATTGAGTTACTAATTACCTCGTTTTAAATAAGTGAAAACTTGACAAAAATTAAAATATTTTAAAAAAAAACGACAACTTGTTAGCATTATTCAAAGATAATATCATTAAAAATAATACTAAATACCACTTTCTAGCGTTATTCTGAGAAAATATTATTAAAAAATAAGAATAAATTGCTTACAAAATGATTTTTGTAAATTCAATTGATTGTTTCCATGATTTATATGAAAAGTTTAAGATATGATTAAAAATGTTGAAGAACCGTGTTTTTCTAACTATATTCTAAGGGAAAATGGCTAAAAACAATAATAAATTGTTTAAATAATTGACGTAAACATATGAGGTTATTTTGGGACCCTATAAAAGAGACTCAGAGGGGGGGGGGGCCGATATTCAAAACAAATTTTGCGGGAAAATTAAAAAAAAATGTTGGCCCACCCTACTGTACATAAATATGAACTACCATGCTTAAGTTTTTAACTATTTCATCACCAAGTTTTCATATGGCTTTGTAAGTGACGGAAGAAATTACAAAGTAAAATTAAAAGACTTTTGAAGTAATGACAATATGGTTTAACCATTGAAGAAAGATAGTAAATATATTTATACAAATTCCAAAACTATTTGCCCTTTACACTCAAAGAATGTAATAATATCTTTAAATATCCTTCACAAGAATCCTATGCTCTTGTAATTGTCATTTTTTGCGACAATTTCTAAGAGCTGAAATGAATTCACCAATTTTCTCATAGTTTTTTAAGCTAAAATAAATTAGAATATTTATTTACTATGAAAGTGTAGAATAAATGACGAGTTAGTTTTTCTCTTAAATTCTATACTTTTGACATTGAATGTAAGATTTTTTATTTCATTTTAATAAAAAACAATTTTTTTCAACTTCTCAAATGAGTACATTTTGCGTTATCAGTGGCGGCGTTTGAAACTAATAATTTTCCAGTACGTGACACCGTTCGGTAAAGGGCTATGTAGTGCTTACTTTTCAAGAGGCTTTATAGGCTCATAACATAGATGTTTCGAATAAAAAGTTTATTACGGCATCATCAAGACACAAAATTCTTATGTTATTATTTAAGTATTTCAGTTAAACTTTTCTACATTTGAGAATGTATTACTTCGTAGGAAATTTTTTAAATATTACTGACTACTTTTTAATGTGAACGAATTTTACAAAAAATGCATACATAAAGTTGTACTAGAACATTTTCTGAGTTAAGTTTAGGGAAAATACTGAACAAAAGAATTTAAAATACTATTCGTCAATATATTTTCTGTGTTACCGACTACAAATACTTTTAATATTTTTTAAAATCTTAAAATCCCTTGAAATATCTTGATATCCGTTGAAACCTTCGCCGATCTTTTGGAATTTCTTTAAATTCCTTTAAATCGTCAAAATCAAATTTAAACCCCTTGACATCCTTACAAATTTGTAAAAATGCTCCTGCATCTTTCGAAATCCTTTGAAATCCCGTAATTCTCTTTAAATATTTCTAAATCTTTTAAAATACATTGGAATACCTTAAAATTAGTTGTAATCCGTGAAAATTGTTCTTAATTCCTTAAATTCCCTCAGAATCTGTTGAATATTTTCGGTACCTTTTGAAATTCCGTGAAATCTCTTGAAACCTTAAAATAACTCCTTGAAGTCCCTTAAAATCTTGTAAAATCTGTGAAATTTCTTTTAATCCTTTGTAACAGTTTATTAAAATACATTAAAACTTTTACAAACCCTTAAAATCTTTTAAAATGACTAAAAACTTTTGGAAATATCGATAAATTCTGTAAAAAATGTTAATTGTTAAAAATAATTTGTAGGTAGATTTTTCAAACTCTTGAAATCTTTTAAAGTACTTTTAAATCTATGAAAGTTCTCTCGTAATCCTTTGGAGCTGTTTAAAATACACTAAATCTTTTGAAGTCCCTTGAAATCTCCTTTACAGTAAAGTTGATATATTGAGAAGAAAATTATGAAATTTTACGTAGTAAGGGAGTCAGACAATCGTTACGATTCCTTATAATAGGGGGATGTAGTCTAAAGTTTCGAAAATAATTATTACGTGATTATTAGATATCTCTTATAATTCTACCCCAGGAGTTTGAAAATGCAATTTGAAAAAAATATTTGTATATGCTTGTATTTTTATATAACTTCTTTCCGTTGAACATACTAAAAAAAGAAAAAGATCAATGATAATGAAATTTAGGTGAATTGACCGTGAATTCACATCCAGCTCAGATAAGATTTTGAGCTAAATTGGCCACTTCGAAGTATTTTTTTCGATCGTAAGGGATTTGAAAAAAAATTTACCTTGTTTATATGAGAAAAACTTTTTTGATATTCACATCTACTTATTATTTCCTAGTACCAATTCATGATGTATAGAAAAAATTCACAACCTATTGACGAACCTGCAATGACTTTTTATGATGTAGAAATATAATATAAATAGATATTAAATATAAATAAAATAAATATAAATAGATATTTTTGAGACGCGTCGATAGACCTATTGACGAACCTTTTATGACTCCTTATAATGTAGTAATATTGCTTTATGAGAAAAAAATATAATGGTAATCACTTTTATATAAAGGAATTTGTTTCAATATTGGGAATACAACTATGTTGCATGAGATGTATTTGCTCGCATTGTCGAGAGACGTCGAATGATCTAGTAAGTAACCTTTGATGATGTTTCATAATCTATCAATAATGATTGATAATAATTGATGATTTTCTGGAAATAAGAGTTTTGGTATGAGATAAAAAGATAAACCTAAGAAAATAAGTTTGAGTTTCTTCCTGCCAGTGAAAATAAAACATTATCTATAAAAAAAAATTTATTTGATGCCTGTGAGGTAGCAAAGTGCTCATAAAGTGAGCACAAATAAATCCATGTGAGTAAATTTTGACACCACTAGTACTTAGCAGTGTTATTTTCATGATATATTGTATTTTTTATTGACGTTCTAGCCACAGAAAAGCACAAATATTCCTGTTCAATTAAATTCAGAGCAATACTTTATAGCCAATACACATTTCAAAGAGTAAAAAGCAATAAAAATATGAATAATAACAATAAAATACTTCGAAAATTCTTTTGATAGATTTTTCGATAAAGTTGATTGTCGTTTGTAACTTTCCCAAATATATCTAAATTATACATTTTTTGAACCATCTATTTTTTAGAGGTTGAATCCATTTTTAGAGACGGAATATCATTTTTTTAGCAATTAAAGTGTAGTTATTAAGAGTTTCATAATTATAAGTATTTGCTAACATTTATAAAAGTTACACGGAATCTATTGATACATATGAAAAAGAGAATTCAGACTTCTGCACGCAACGAAAGTTTGAAACCATGACTTTCATCAGATATTAAGTGCAATGCAAATTTTAGTGCCTTGGAGAGAGTTTGCAAGTCTGCATGAAGTTTCACGCCCATCCGGTATTCGATTCGCTACATCAGCTTCCGTTCTGTCATTCTCGCTTCACATCCAGAATCAAACTTGTGTCGTTGTTCGTTCACTAGGAAAGTTTCTTTCAAAACCGACATTAAGCTAATGAACAATAATAGTACAACGATAATGAAGCGATAATAAAGCGAAGGGCTGCTGACATTTAGAAATGATGAAATTCTCCAACAATACTAACATTTTTATAATTCACTGTATTAATTTTTTAGTTTTTTGCTTTAATAACTTCTGGTACATTCTCTTTAAGCATCAGTTAATGCTTTTCCCTTATTATAAATCACTCATTCATTATTTTTCCTACATTTACGACTTTTGTGTGCATCAGTGCACATCGAACGTTAATTACCGCCACAAGTCTAATTAGCGGAAGTGGAGCGACGAATGAATGAGATGCAGATAAACGCTGAATATTTTTGGATGAAATTGAGTCAAATGAAAATGCCAAATGCGATTATCACTTAAAAATTGGTCACTTTCGATCCTTTATTAGTCTCTTAGAAATTTGAATCATTTATCACTTTAATTCGCTTGAATCGAATTGATTTTCTCCTAACTGAAAATCACCCTGAGTTATGAAATATTGAAAAATGACTCTAGAAAAAAAAGATGGATTGAGTTTTGTTTCGAAAATAAAATGAAATCTGAAACGATGACGAGATTTTCACGTTAAAAAGAATGTTAGCTCATAGGTAAGGATAGCACAGTACTCAGTACTCAGTACTCACTCTTTCAATGTGACTACCGCCGACGACTTCCGTCGTGTTGACGCAAACCACCCTCTTCAAGCGCAGTTTGTTCACGTGAAAGGCTGAACCGTAGCAGTACATCAGTAGCATCGTCGTTGGGAAGTAAAAGCAACAGCATGCAAGAATCCTGAAAAATTGTAATCCGTTTTGAAAATATAATTCTTTTTAAAATAACTGTTCATAGTGCTTAATTTATTATGTATTCTAGAGCGCGAACGTTAAAGAAAACGCTGCATAGTGCGGTAAAAACAGAACTTCTGCACAAATTAATGTTGATCAGGATTCACCGCATTCGACAGGTGTTGACTGACACAAGTGCCTGACTGACAGTTTTTATGTTATTTTTAGGGTTTTATAGCCCAGGATAGAAACCCTTATAGTTTCAGTCAGATGTTCGTCGGTCCGTCGTACTTTTTTCTCAGCCAGGGAAGTGAGAGGCAGTGATAAGAAGGAAAACAGGGAAAATAATAGCAGGATAAGGATGGGAAGTGAGCGGATGAATATTAGAAGAAAAGAGTAAAGGGGAAATAGGAAAAATTAGAGAGGGAAAAGTATGGGAAGTGAGGGGACATTAGTAAGGGATAGTAGAGAAAGTAAGGGGAAGTAGATGAATCGATTAGAAGTAAGGGGAAGTGATGGGAGGCCTAAGAGGGTAGTGCGGATAAATAGAGGAGATGTGATAGCTGAGGAAAGGAATTAGGGTATGGAAGTATTATTTGGGAAATTCAAGCGGGGAAGGAGTAGAGGGTGAAATTAGGAGGGAAAGTGGGGGTAGGGTGTGGAAGAGAGGGGAAACTAGGGGGAGTGTAAGAATGTGGGGGAAGTAAATACGAAACCCTGAATTGCTTCTGGTGAGCCCTAGCCCAGAGCTTACAATTTTGATCCGATTCAAGATTTTTTTAAAAAGAAAGTTAACTAAATTAAAAAGAGATTTGTTTGTGTGTGCGTGAGTGTGGGTGTGGATGTAAGTGTGTACGTTTGTGCCAGGCTCACGTTGATATATATAGTTGCGTGCAAAAGTTTCTGCAACAAAAATCAGTCAATATGCATATCTTAGCTATTTGACGCCCTAAACATTTCATTTCTTTAACAAAATTTATAAAGAATTTGTTAGTAATAAATCATATTATAGATCACTGTTCAATATCTGATAACAGTTGTTGAATAAAATAAACATCAAATTACTTGGCAAAATCCTTCTAGTGTAATACTTTAATAACGAATAATGGTTGTTTATTTTATAAACATCTTTATAACAAAATTCATAATTTGACTACTTGCCAACAAATAGATGTATTAGAAGACTTTTTCAGGCGTCAACATTTGCTATTAATTTAAATAATTTTTATATAACAATACAAACACATATCCAAA
>NC_046662.1:76782889-76794195 GCF_010883055.1 Belonocnema kinseyi | reverse complement strand
TATTAATATATGTCTAGAAGCATAAGCACTTCAGCTAAGGCCATTATAGATAGTAAAATGTAAAGTGATTGAAGAGAAGGTTGCTTACTCCTCAAAAGTGACGAAATCTTCTTTTGATAATTAGGGTTCTTTCTGAGCCATTGCCAGCCGATTTCGTAAATAAACGACAACCATTTGTTAAAAATAGTCTAGTTGTGAATTTTTTTCATGCAATTGTTTATAAAATAAACAATTTGATTTAGCCGAGTAATTGAAAATTCATTAGATTAAAAAGAAGAAAACAGGTGGTTGAAAATTAACGAAAATCTGTATTTTTATATAAAATCTACTTTAATAAATAATATATATTGTCGCCTAATAAGGTATCTTAATAAATTAGGTCTCTTCTGAGTGACAAGTAATCAATTTTGTACAAGAAACAACATCATTTATCGACAAGTTGTCCAATAGTGAATTTACTTATAAAATGATTTCTAAAATAAAATAATTATTATCAAATAATAAAGTATAGAGGGTGAAATGGCTAAGATATGAATTAGTTAATTAAATTTGTTTATAACATTAACAAATACTCTTTGCGTATATTCTGAACAAAAAATAAAGCCTTGAAGTATTTTTAATCTTGAAATAAGAGTCTGACTTATTAATTTGTTGATATAAAAGAAATGAATTTGAAATAATGTAATTTGCTGATATTATTTATAAAAAGCGACTTTACCAAATATAAATTAGCAAAAAATAAGATTAATTATTACAAGATTTTTTGTTAACTTTCTTGTCGAATAAGAAATTAAATATTCTCTAACTTTTTGAAATTAGTTTAACTTTTTTAAAGACTAAAATCGGATCAGACTCGTAAGCTCTAGATTAGTTTGTACAGAAATTTGTTTTGTCCAACTGTGTTCAAAAAGTTTCAGAGTGTGCATTTTTTCACCGAGTTTTTTTAAAGCACATAATATTCTAAAGAACTTTGTTGAGCCGACTTATAATAAAAAATTGTGTTTGTTATTCAAGTTACAAAAAGTTGAAATATAATAATTTTTATATTTTTACTGCCTGATTTTTCTCATTTATTGATATTATTTCAAAATGTGTATAATTAGTGACCTTGCATTCGCTAAACAGATATTTTTATCGCGGATAAAGTTTCTTAACGATCTTAATTGTTACAACAAAATTGATTTATTTTGTATTTTGAAGCCTGAAATAATTTTTTGCCTGGATATTCTCGTAGAATCATGTAGAACTGATTTTTTTATGCATCTAAGTACTTGCAGATTACATTTCTGATTGTTATAATCAATTAGCATGAATACATTGACTGAGTTAGCTATTTTGGATATAGAAAATTTGTTTTTGCAGACCAATAATTTACTTTACTCCAAAAAATAATAATTTAACTGGATGTATTGATACTCAATAATGTTTTTGATTTTTATAAATAATTTTGATAACGAAATTCATTAGATGAGCCCGACAATAAAATATGTTGTTGAGTGTCAATACACCCAGTTGAATTATTATTTTTGAGGCTAAAATAAACGATGGTGCTGATACAATGAGTTCTCTATGTACAAAACCGCTCATTGAATGGATTTATTTATCAGTATTGTTCAAAAGATTGAAAATTGTTTTTGAGTGTCAATATATCGCTTTACAATATTTTTCTCAAGTGTAAAATATATTCTGATGAAAACCATCTTTTCTGTATCTAAAAGCTCTTCTTTAATGAATTTGTTTATCGGAATTGTTTATAACATTTAAAAATTTTAATAGGTGTTAATATATCCCTTTTAAATATTATTCTTGAGGATAAAATTAGCAACCTTGCTTAAAAAAATGCATTTTATGCATTTAAAAACGCCTACTTTGTGAATTTGTTGACTAGAATTGTAAATAATTATTGAAATTTTTATTAAGGGTCAACACATTCTATTTAAGTATTATTTTTAACGGTAGAATAGACAATTCCGCTAAAAAATACCAATTTTCTATATCTAAAAGCGCGTATTTAATGAATTTGCTCAAGGTTATTGTTTATAACCTTTAATTTTGCTTATAACAATTGCGGGAGCCAATTGAATTCATGCTCGATATCAAAATTTGTTTAGCGACTGTCAATTAAATAATTCTAAGCATTTTGGAGAAACTATCAATAAATAAGGCAAAGCAGGAGGCAGAAATATATAAAATTATGGTTTTCCGTAATATTGCAACTTAAATAATAATCTAAAAGAATGTTTTCTTTTAAAACCGGTTTTTTGAACTTCTTCAAAATTTAATGAGCTTTAATTTTTTTAAATAGTGAAATCTTCAAAGGAATGTAGGCTCTAAAACAATTTGAACAGTGACTGACCCCAACAGCTTCGCACCACTTAACTACGGACTTCCAAGCAGAAATCAGTAGTAAAAGCTAGTTATAGTCAGGCGAAGTATTTCTCTTACAGGGTAGGATTCTTCAGTGTACCCACTGGAAAAATGAAAATTTCCGATCTAAGTCAAACTTGGACAAAGGGTTGTGCTACTGGATAGTAGCTTATGGGAAATAAAAATTTTTATTTGAATAAATATATAACGAGAAAGCTAGGCGTAGAACATGCCGTGCTTGCGAAAGCGCTACTAGTTGTACTGGAGCAGTCAAAATTTATTTTCCCCGATAAAAAATTATATATACTTATTCATTTGAGGTACCTGAATGGAAAACTCCAAGCTTTTCTTATGCTAGAACGTCAAGTATTGATTTTTCTAACAAATGATTAGGCACGGTGAGCCTCAACCAACTTTAATCTCAAAAGATATCACAATCAACTTTTCTGCGAAATACTATTCTTACACAGTATGCGCATATTTTGCCTAAAAAATTAAAAAATTGTAGAAGCGCTTTTTCACGATTGAAATTTTTTATTATCACAAAAAATACTTTTATTGAAAAACTTTCTTTACTCATGGATTATTAACAATTAAATATACAGCCAAATCAGTTATATACATTTTTTCTAAAATTATAACTTTTGAATTTACAGAGGGTTATATATTCCATTAGTGTAAAAGGTTATAACAAAATTATATTACTGGAATTCTTTTTGCAGAACTTTCAGCTCGGATGACGTTTCCATATTTTTTAAATGCAATTTAAAAAATCGTAGGAGCGTTGTCTTTAAAAATTAATTTTTATTCTTATTTTTCCCATTTCTGGCTTTCAAATGTAGTAGACTTCCTTTGTCTTGAAAGCCGACTAAGAAAATTTAATTAAATTAAGAAGAACCCTTTTATCACAGAGAAAGTTGTTGAAATATTCCTTTAACCACCGGTTCATCTCATGTTGTAAAAAAATGATGATACCATGATTTTAAAAATAAAAAAGAAATTATTAGAAAAATTAAAGCCTACAATTTTAAATGAAAATATTGAAAAAAATGTGTTGGGGAAATTTTTGCTTGCTCTAAAGTCCTTAGATAAAAATGTAAAACCGTGTACGATAAATATCATATAACTTCAAGGATCTTTGGTTTAAAATTGGTTGAATATCACTGTGTATGTCCAATAAAAAGAGGGTGAAAAAAAAACCTATTGAAATTTTAGCAGGCAACAACTTTTTGTATTGCTATTTAGGGGGTAATAAATTTCTAAAACAGTTTGTATATATACAAAAATCACTCATTGCTTATTTTCACAAATAAAAAATATGTGCTTATGAAAAGTATAAGGACCGTGAAAAGCAATCGAAAACTTAATGAGTGATATTTTTTATTGCCATTAGAAAAGTTAAAAATCATTAAAATAGAAAATATTCACGAAATTTGCAAGCCCTCCCCCGCAAAACTTTGCCTAAGTTTGACTTAGATCAGAGAATTTTGATTTTTTAATTGGTACACTTAAGAAATAATATCCTTCATTTTTCATACTACCAGAATATGTTAACATTCATTTAAGAAAAAGCTTAAGTCTAATTAAAATTGTAAGTTCTAGACTACATTGTCCAAACAAACTTTTTTTGCCCGATTATGCACCCTACTGTAGAGCCTTGAAAAAGATTCCTCATCCAAGGTTTAGTAAGGCTTCAAGATTTTATTTATACGTAAAATGAAATATGTACATATCGATGAAAATGTTAATCCTTCTTATGAATCCGATACCTAAGGGAGGCTCTAGAGAAGAAAGGATCACAGGCTAGTAGGCCGGTTGCGTTGAAATAATAGCCGCCCTTGGGGAGAACCAAGACACCAAAAGTTGCCACGCTTGCTATCCAAGTAGTTGACATCACAGCCACACAACCCTGCCGCATGTAATACTATATGAACAAAGACAAGAAAGTAGACGATGTTTATTTTCAGATAAATGGGTAGACTGAGCTTTAAGCGATCATAGGCATGATCAAAATTGTGCAAAAAAAGGAATTCAATTCTTCATTGATTTTTTCATTTAATATCAAAATGATCCAATTTCAAGAATCAACAAAATGTAAGTGCCCAAATTTAGGATACTAGAAACTTAAAGACGGGGATTTTAGAGATTCCATCATAGATCTTACTGCCTCAAACTGAACTAGTGAAATTATCACTGGTTGAATAAGTAATTCACTAACGTGTTTCACGCGATTTTACTCGAGTTTTGCGGGATTAATATGGATTCCACAAGATGTAAGGGATTTTATCAAACTCAAGAGTTTTTAAGGATTTTAAGGAATTTAGGGTATTTTAGAAGACTCCAAGATATTTAACGAGATTTCAAAATTTCCAAGAAGTTTGAAAGATTTTCGTAGGATTTTATTAATGATATTCAAAACATTTCAATGGATTCTGAATGATTTTTAGAGCAAATTATGAAATAAATGAAATTAAACTTTAAATAATTTTAAAGGATTTCAGGGATTTCAAAGATTTCAACAGATGTCAAAATATCTAAGGGATGCTATATGATTAAAAAAAAGATTCATGGAACACAAAAAAGATCGTTATCATTATTTTTTAAATGATTTCTACGGATACCAAGAGAATTTAAAGACTCTAAGGAATTTAAATAGATTACACAGTTGTCCGGAAATGAATGGTTAGAGGATCTCTACGAATTTGTAGGGTGTCTGAAAAATGACAAGGAACTTCAAAGCTCATTGTGCATTTTAGGAAATTAAAAAATATTTTACTCGATTTGATTAGAGATGCATATTTTACATCTTCTAAAAAATCGGTTAAAATGGAGTAAAAACCTTAAAATTCCCTAAAATCTTCCAAATCTTTTAACTATTTTCAAATTCTATAATGCTACGAAATTCTTTGAAATCGTCTGAAAATTCTGAAAATCGTTCAAAATACATTATATTCTTTAAGGCCCTCTAAAATGATTAAACAAACTTGTGTATACAAACTTATGAAATCCCTGGAAGTCGTACAAATCTTAAATCTTTTAGATATTATTTAAAAATTTCTAAAATCCCCTATTATTTTTAGGAATCTTGTAAAATACCTTCAAATCTTTCTAATGCTTTAAAATCCAATGAAGTTTCTTTAATCATTAAAATCCTTAGAAATCCTATAAATTCGCATAGATAACTGTCTCGAAATTCATAATATTTCACAAATTTTTATCAAACATTCCGAAAACTTTGAAATCCTCTGAAATCAAGTGAAACTTTTTGAAATCTTTGAAATTCTCTAATATCCCTTGAAATTCTCTGAAATCTTCCAAATATTAACATCTTTTGGAAATGTTAATTTTTGAGATGGCGGATATGTTATTTTGGACAACCTAGCAAAGAAGTTTGAAAATATGTTTAAAGACTAGGTAAAAAATACTTGCATTTGCGATCAACTTGAAAAAATAGTAGCATTATTGTCACTTTTTTCAAATAGTTGAAAAACAGTTGCATCGTTAGAGAGAAGTGTCAAAAAATGTAAAATAGTTTTGATACTAAATGTGGATTATTTGAATTAAATGCGCATCACTCTGCTTTGAATTGTCTTAAATCGAATTTGGGAAATCTGATCGTCTTAAATCGACTTAAGAAGAAATAGAAAAAGTTAGGAAAAATTTCGAAAAACGAACAGATTTATTCGAGAATACATATCTCGAAGTTATTTCTTGTCGCCATGTTCATCATACATATGATCGTTAGAAGCTCAGTGCATGTGATTTAATAAAAATCTTCCAAAGTTTTCAGATTTATCATTATATTTAAATTCCTTTTTTACTGCAAAGTGATAAGTCGATTACATGGGAGTTGGATACGTTTAAAATAAGAAAATCGAAAAAGTTTACCAATTTAACGTAACTTCCAAGTTTCGAAATCAAAATAGGAATCAAATGATCTAAGCATTCCGGCAAAATAGTCTCCAGAATTAGACTTTATTAATTTAATTAACTTGACAATAGACACTGATACATAAAATTTCAATGCTAATATTTGATTAATTTCTTCCTGTTTAAAATTTAAACCAATTAATAATAATAATAATCTTCAAAGTCATTCAAATTCTTTAGTTTGAATTGGAATATAAAATTTTTGTCGTTTAAAATTAGATGCAGTGCAATTTACAATTAAAGAAGAGCTGGCTCCCCCTTTATTTCCTGAAATTTTTTTCAAAAATCAAACTATTGGCACATTAAATTTAAGTAATTTCAAAGCGATTTGTTGAAAAAAGCACTAAAATTATTGTTAATTGCATTATTATAACTTATCAAATATGGGTCTACCAAAAATTTGAATTGGCCGTATTTAACTTACCGTTTAAGTCTTTTTACAACCCCCGGCAAGGTAAAAAGTTATAAATAAGTCCAAGTTGAACTTTTATTTTCATATCTTGACATATTTTGCTATTTTGTTTGTTTATATAAACAATAATAATAATATTTAACAAATATATGTTCCATTTTATTAAAAAAGGTTAAAACAAGAATGTCTAAAAACACTTTAATGGTAAGTTGAATAGGGAAAATTCAAATTTTTGGTAGACCCATATTTGATATGTTATAATAATGCAATCAACAATCATTTTAATGCGTTTTTTAACAAATCGCTTCGAATTTACTTCAATTTCATGACATTTAAAGTTGCATAATTTTATATTATAGACATTGAAAGTTGAAGAGTCTTGAATTGCAAATTTTCAAAATTTAAGAATTTCTCAATATAAATTGTTAAAATAAAAGAAATTTATATTACTGATTTTCAAAATTAAATTATTCTTGAAAAATACTTAAATATTATATACCTTTAAAATGTAAACCTTGAAAATTGAATAATTTGCAATTCTACATTTTCGAAGCACAAGAATTTTTAAGTATAACTCTTCAAAATTACAAAAATTCCAATTGCAACATTTAAAAATCAAAGAGTTTTTAATTGTCAACATTTACAATTGAAAACGACGCAAGTTTGAAAAAAAATTCTTTAAATTTGATTATTTATATATGACATTTATTTTGATTTAGAATTTAAGGTTTAACTTTGGACATTCATAAGCCACAAAATTTACGAATTTTTATGTTTGCCTCTTAACAAAATTCAAAAGTTTTCAATTGCAACTGTTCGAAATTGCAGAACTTTCAATTGTTAATGTTCAAACTTAAAGATTTATTGATTAAAAAATTTACGAAAGAAAATTGTGCAATTTTCAAATTCCACAAATTAAAAATGAAATAGTTGTCAAATTGTGACTTTTCAAGATTGTAGAACTTTAAATTGTAAGTTTTTAAAATTGAAGATTTAGGGGTTGGAGGGGAGCAGAATTGTGAAAATTTCACATATTCCCATTGTCAAAATTTAACAATGGGGGGGGGGGGTGGAGGTCGAAGCTTCTCCAAAAACGGTGACATCCTTTATGGCAGCTCCCTGAAAACTTTTCAGCTTTCCATGGTATGATAAGAAAAATAGTACAAAACTCTTTACAAAAATTATCGGAAAGAAATATTTTTATTTATTCTAAAAACAAATAATAATATTTAACAGAAAAGATAAACATTAGTAGCATAAGCAGACCTTTTTTCAATTTTTATAATAATTTAGCTAATTGTTACATTTTCCTCCACCTGCCACAATGATCGTCGGATTGTTAAAAAAAATTATTTTAGTGTAATTCGTTTATCGAGTTTAAATCTTTTGAAATTTTAATATATTTGAATACATTCAAACACTCAATTTGAGGAGCCGAAATTTAAAAAGCTTAATTGTTCACTGAAGTAAGTATGAAAAAGTGTAAAAGTATGATTTTTGAAGAAAACTTAATTTCGTCCAAAAGTGGATTTAGCACAATTTAGCTTTCCCACCTTAAATTGACAAATTTTCCCATTTAAATCTTTACAATCGAACTATTATGAAAAATCAGCCAAGATATACCTATATCAAAATGATTTAAAAAATGTTGTGACCATAAATTGTAAGTAATCAAAATGACACAAGTTAACAAATTTTAAATTGTAAACTTCTGCAAAATGGATCAGTGCCGAAAATGGAAGACATCAGTAAGGTTCAAAACTACAGAATCTCTTTAAGGTCCATCTTATCATGACATAAATATCTAAATTAAAGGCGGGGTGCAGGGTCTAGCGTTTGAAAAAATCACTATTTTGGGGAATTTTTTTAGAGATATGGTTGAAGTAAATTTATTGTCATATTTTATACATTACAAAGCATCATTTGGAGAACATTTTTTCAATTTCTTTTTAATTTTAGAAATAAGCCGGTGACGGAAAATTATCGAGGACGCCTTTTCAAAAAGATTATTTGCGGTTTTATCAATCAAAAAGCAAAGAAATATTGTTGAAACATACGTTTTTCTTACCCCCTACGTCGCTTTAAATTTTTTTTAAATTTTCGGTTGTCATTTGAACCAAAAATAGCGATTTTTCCCGAAAAATTGTGCGTTTTTGTAGCTGTAAAATGTCTTCAAAGCGAAAAAGAAAGGAAAAAGTGACGTAGGGAGAAGGTATTTAATGTGTAAAAAGCGTGTACAAAATTTGAAACGAATCGCTGCAATAGTTTTTGAGTGAGAGTCGGCACTGACACTGAAAATGGTAGTTTTGAGTAAAACGCGTTTTAAGTCTTAAACATCTTAAGCATCTAATCTCCGATAGGATAAAATCTTATGTTTAAATAAAAGTTAAAGATTATACTGAAAAGAAATTAAAATTAAAATAAAACTAAGAATTAAAATGGTATGAAAGCTGATGAGACTTTTTAAATATTTATTTATGTACATGATTAATATTTATATTTTACATTTCTGCATTCGCGTTTCCAAACTGTATGCATAATTAGGTCTCAATTGCAGTGGTTTCTACAGAAAGGGCGACCGTTCATTTTGTGGTTTGGAAATTACGGTTTGAATAGAAGACACGATTTAGCGACTCGTAAAACTTCCCTTTTTCTCTCTTGCTTTAAAGCTTTCAGTTTTACCTTTTTTCAACTAGGGCCTAACTGTTAGCCAATCACTGTTCTATCAAAGCCGAGGCATTAAATTACAATAGTCTGCGGATACCCTCTACCCAATAACGTTTTACTAACCTTTTTTCCCTCTGTGCTACGCGAGTTTTAATCAAGTTTCACAAAAACGAAGTAAACGAATCTATGACCTTATGTAGAATTTTTATTTCTAGTCGAATAACTAATCTGTTAAACGAATCAGTGTAAGAATAAGTACAATTAGGTGTTGAAATCAAGTACCAGTATTCTTAAATTTCTTCCAAATTTAGATCAATTATAATTGGTTTAAATGATATTTAGCATAATTTTCGTTAAATATTGTATAAGCCCAAATGGATATAAAAGTGCAGGAAGTTATTTCACAAATTAAAAAATCCGTCTCGTTTCCGCAGAACTTTTTTATATAAAAGCACTCGAAAAGTCTCACTTTATTTGAAAAAAATATTCACAAGTTTGAATTTGTATACCGAAAAAGTTTTAAAAAACAGACCTCTAGCTGATATATTTTATTGAAAAAAATTTTAAAGAAGAATAGGACTTGCATGTTGATGGCGGTAGTGAGAAAGTGTGCAGGAACAGACGGTGAGAAGTTTTTACAAAGTTTGTGTGGAAGGTGTGAGTGGAGTGTGAAGGTGGAAGTCTAGAAGCTGAGTACGGCTGTGAGAGGTTCATTGGGAAGATAAAAATTAATTTACATTGTAGTTGGGGGGGGGGGGGGGGGCTAAATAGGGAAAGTAAAGGTTAGGTTTGCAAGGGATCGGGGTAGTTTTGTGTTCAGGATTTTGGGCCTGCATGGAGGACAAGGGTGGTTCTTGTAGTGCTGAGGGATGTAAGGGGTGAGAAAAGGGTGTCTGAAGGGAGTGTGAGGGGTGAAATAGTGCAAAGAAACTGAAATTTTAGGGCGGTAAGCGACAGCAGCCTTAAGAGACATCTTTTGGCGGCAGTGCGTACTTTTGTGTATGGATGGGTTACAGTTACCGACGGACAAGCGGGAGGTGGGCAGCGAGAGTACTGGCAGTGCTGGTAATGAAGTACACGGGGAGGAAATATCCAGAAGGACAGGACGGCCAGTTGTGCGTGACCCGGTGTCAACTGGCGCGTCAGGGAGGGGGAAGAATCGGAGCGAAAGAAAGCATCAGAAAAAGAAGAGAGCGCCCAGCGCAAGTGAGGGGGAGGATCTCTTGAAGAGGAAAAGGGAAAGCAAAGAGAGTCCAGAGAAAAGCGCGCCAGAGAGTGCCTTTAAAAAAATGCGTTCGAACATGTAGGTCCTCCCCCCATGGAGGAGCAGACGGGGACGGAGGCTATCGGGGTGCTGATAGGCGAAATCACAGGGTGGAGGAAGGACGTAAGGGGACCTATGGAACAGATGGAAAGTATGAGGGAGGACCTGAGGGTAAGAGATGAGAGATGGAGAAGGGAAGTAAAAGAGCTGAGGGTAAAAGTAGAATGATTGCAGAGGGAGTTGGTGTCAGCAAGGAAGGAAAAAGAGGGTAAAATAAAGAAGATGGAAGAAGATATTAGGATGCGGAAGGAAAGGGCGGAAAAAAGACTGGAGAAGGTGGAGGGCATGTCGGGAATGAAAGCAGTGGACAGGGGGGAGGGTGCGAAGCAAGGTACTTGGGAGAAAGTGGAGATCATGATAGAAGAGAAAGTGGAAGAGCGTAGGAATGAAAAGGAGAGAGCGGATAGGAAAAGGATAAGGGCAATGGAGTTGAGGATGCAGAGAAGAGAGAAGGTAGATAGGAGAAATAAGATAGTGATAAGAGGATTGAAACTAAAGAGTGGGGAAGAAAGTGAGGGGGTGGAAGCGCGGCTACAAAGCATAGGGTGGGTTAAAGGTAAGGTAGGGAAAGTTAGGATGGAGGGGAGAAAGGAGAATGAAGTGGGG
>NC_046662.1:76775092-76782789 GCF_010883055.1 Belonocnema kinseyi | reverse complement strand
CTAGGAGAGAGAAAGATGAGGGTTTGGTGGTAATGGGGGGGGGGCTTCAATACGAGAATTGGGCGGGAAGGGGGCCTGTACCGGGAAGAAGAGAGCTTTGAAAGAAAATTGAAGGATAAGATAATAAATAAAGAGGAGGAGATTCTAAGAGACTGGATGGTGGATGGAGGGTGGGCGGTGGCGAATGGTATGGTAAAAGGGGACTAAGTGGGAGAATACACGTATGTGATTAAGAGGGGTGTATCGGTGATAGACTATGTGATTAAGAATATGCAAGGATGGGAGGAGATAGAGAAATTAGCAGTGGAAGGGAGGGTGGAATCAGACCATCAGCCATTAAGTTTGTGGATACAGGGGGAGGCTGGCGAAAGGCAGGATGGGGAAGAAGGGTCTTTAGGGAAGAGGGTTTCATAGCCGAGAGAGGCGACAGAGATGTATCAAGAGCAGTTGAGCAACGTAAGCGTTGAGGGGGAGTTTTTGGACGAGATATAGGAGGATCTACAAGAGGAAGTGAAAGGTTGTGTGCAAAAGAAGGTATTTAGGAAAAAGAAGAAAGGAATGGTGAAGCCGTGGTGGGGATAAGTGAGAAGATAGGGAGCGACAAATGAAGGAAATTTTTTAAGAATTCATTTCAAGGGTCAGATACACGAAAGAGAGATTAGGGGATTAGACGAACGAGGAAGGTAGATGGAGAGGAGCTGAACGACGACTAACCAAATAAGGTGCCAAAGTGTACGCGTTTTTTGTAGATCTAAAGAGCGCGTTCCCTTCGGTAGATAGAGGGAGGTTGTGGGAGGCAATGGAAGATAGCGAAGTCAAGAGAGGCCTGATCGAGAGAATAAGGGAGGTATATGAGGAGACGAAAGATAGGGTGAGAGGAGGGAAGGAAATCTCTGAGGGATTCTGGATGGATAGAGGGTTGAGGCAAGGGTGCCCACTTAGCCCAACGCTTTTTGCAATTTTGATCGCGGATATGGAAAGTAAGCTAGCGGCCAGAGTGGTAGGAGGAGTTAAGGTAGGAGGAGTTAAGTAGGAGGAGTCAGGATATGGTTACTAGCATATGCAGATGACATAGTGCTGCTGGCAAAGAGCGAAAAGGCTTTAGAGAAGATGATGAAGAGTTTGAGAAGATACTTGGACAAAAATAAGCTAGAGTTAAATGCGGACAAGTCGAAGGTTATGGTGTTCAGGAAGAGAGGTGGGAGAGGTAGGGGAGGGGAGTGGAAGTGGAAGGGAAAAGCGGTACAGGAGGTGAAAGAGTTTGTGTACTTGGGCTTCCTGTTTAGAAGGAATGGGGGAGGCAGACAAATGTGGTGATGAGGCAGGTGTGGGGGCTGGGGGAGAGGTTGTTCACAGATGATTCTGTAAGGGGAATAAAATTGTTTGATTCGCTAGTGATGAGTGTCTTATTTCAATGAGTAGAGCTGTGGGGTTGGAAGGCCAGTGAGGAGATAAATAGGATACCAGAGAGGTATGTGAAGTGGACACTACGGTTGGCAAGGAATACACCGAACTATATTGTCAGGAGGGAGACAGGAAGAACGAGTTTAGGGATTATAACGTGGAGTCAAGCGTGTAAATATGAGGAGAAATTTTTGGAAGAGGGGGGAAGTAAATTGGTTAGGGAGTGTTGGTAGGAGAAGGAGAACAGACGTATTGGTGCAAAGCTGGAGGTGAAAAGGGAAAGGTATTTTAGAACGAATAGATTGCAGATGGATGAAGTTAGCAGGAGGCACGAGGAAGGAAGGAAGGTATATGAGTTGGTTCAAAAGAATAACATGGAGAAAGAGAAGGCTGAAGAAGAGGAGAAGAGAAGAGAGTCAAGGTTTAACGGGAATTATATGTGGATTATGCCAAGGGAGAGAGCGCAATATTTGTGTGAGAAAGAAGAGCAAGGTAGTCAGAGACTTATAGTGAGAATGAGATGCGGTTCCATGGAAGGTTATAATAGGTTGTGGCTTTCTAAAGAGAAGAGAATGTGTGAACTGTGCGGGAAAGGGGATGAAAAAGTTGAGTACTGGTTGGAGGAGTGTGAAGAGGTGTAAAGGAGTGAGATAAGCATGGAGGCATTGTTGCATGAAAAGAAACAAAAGGGCAGTAGCATAGGTGAAGAGGATCTTGGGTAAGATGGAGAAAAGGAGAAGGAAGGAGGAAGAGGAATGGAGAAGGAAAGATTGTAAATAGGAGAAAAAGTAGATGTAACAAAAATGTAAATATTGTAAATAGTAGTTAAGTATTAGGTGTTAGCCGTGGAGACAGAGGCTGGTAATGCGAGGCATAGCGATAAAAGAGCGAAATGCGTGCGAGGCGAGGCGCAGCGCAGAAACTATAGAACCGAGCGGATTAGCTATAAGGTGTAGATGGATGGTACTTTGTAAGAAATAGTTGTAAGAAAATTTTGTAAAAATATGGAAGTGTAAGCAAGTCAATTTTTTAAGGCCAGCATGTCGAAAAATAAACGTTTATCTATCTTCTAGAGAAGAACAAATTAATTTTATTAATTTTTATCCTGGTAGAAAAAAAGAACATCAATATATATTATCAGAGAGGTTTTATTTTTTTCAAACTGTTTTACAAATATTTATATGAATTATTTCATAAGGAATGGTGCTAAAATAGGAATAAAGTGCTACACATTTTACTCTATTAATCATTATGGATATATTTTTTTTTTAATTTATTCATTCAGGTTCCATCATTTTAAAATTGTAAAGTTTTAAATTCTATTTTTCGGTAGTGGATAACCATTTTCTCAGAAAAAGTCGTAATTTCTAGATGTGGACATAGTTGACAATTGAAGAAGTTTAATTTTCACTATATTTCTTTAATAATTTACGAGAAATAATCCATTTTAGCTGAGATAGACGTAGAAAAAAAATCATTATATAGAAATATATTCATGAGCTAAGAATAAATTTAGAAATAAATAATTAAATTTTACAAATTACTGAACATGTTTGTGTACTTTTTAAATAATTTTCTCGTTACAATTTCTTCCGAAATCGTTTCACAACACTTACGAAGTGGATGCAAATTTTGTGTGGAAAGGATAAATATATCTGTTAAAAATGATAAAAAGACTTTAAATGATTGAAAACAATTTTTTAGTCATAAATAGTTGATAAAGTTATTATTAAAAATAATTAATATAAATATGGACCATATAGGAAAACTAATCGAAGCCTTTAATTTGAACTAAGGGACAAGGCACTTGATTTATGCGTGATATTTTAAAATGAAATAATTCTGAGTGAAAATCACTTTTAGTGATTAATTTAATTTAATTTTTGTTTGCTATATTAAGAATTTGAAATTATTTTGACATTATGATGCTGTTATACAAAAAATTGAATTTTAAAACTCGACTCTTTGATGGTTGTCTATATTTTTCGATATGAATATTGAATTCCTTTTAGGAAGAAAAGGAAAAATGTGTAATTTACAGGGTATTTAAAACAGTTCTTAATCTAATCACCCTGTAAATATCACATACATTTTTCTGGAATTATATAAATTATTTAAAAATTACTTAAAAATTTAAATCCTTTTCTACTAAGCTATATCTTTATTTGTGTATCCTTGTAATAGTGTTGATTTTCTAAAAAATTCTGAAAATAGTGTGAATAAATTATTTATAAAATTCAGTATTTTCAAACTTCGAAAATGTCAAGCTAACGAACATTTATTCATTTTTTCAGTAAATTTTCAATTAAAGAATTTTTTGTGAAGAAAATTAAATTAAACAAATGCTTTAAATTCAACCCTTAACGGTCACACGGGGTGTGTCACACCTCAGGGACTTTCTGATTTTTCTTCGATTGTCTACATTTTTTTTCAGTTTATTTCTTTTCAATTAGCCAAATTATCAGTAAGACTTTGGAGCTATTTTTTCCATATTTTGTATTGTTTCAGCATCACTTATGGTTATTTTTCAGAAAAAAAATATCTGAAGGTGTATTTTGAGGTGTGACATTTAAATGTTAAATTTAGTATTATTGAGTATTCTAATATTGCGTAACGCTCGGTCGGTAACATCAAAATCTGTAAGGCTATACCACTTGGTGGACTGCAAAGCATTGTTTAGATAGGAGTTTGACTAAAATTAATTAATTTCGGCGAAATTAAGTGAAAAAATCGTGATATAGCTTTGCTTTTACGAAAGAAAAGCCATTTATTTCATTATTGTTGGTAATTTAGAAAATTTGCGAATAGACAATCCATCACGAAAAATTATAATTTGCCGTAATTAAGGTTATAACCTCAATTGCCGCAACTTATGTCATAATACTTTTTGAGAATAAGTGATTTTAAGTAGTTTCATATCAAATATAGTTATATCAAAGAGGCTTTAAAGGATTTTAAAAGAGTTTAAGTGGTTTTAGGATTTCTCAAGAGATTTTTAACGATTTCAAAAATTTGAAAGGATTTTAAGAGAATGTAGAAAAATTGAAAAATTTTGAAGGAATTTCAAAGATTTTTTAAAGAATCCAACAAGTTTTAAGAATTTGCAAGAGGTTTGGTCAAACTTTAAGGTATTTGTGGTGATTTCAAAGAATGTCAAGCCAGTTACTAAAAAGTTATTTAAAAAGATTTTAAGGCCATGTGACGAGTGGGTCACGTGACCAGATTCCTACCCTACCGCCACCTCTCTTATTTCCCAACTTATTGTCGCACTAAGCGCCACATCGAGTTGAAAATTTGGAGTGATAAATAGGAAGCACTAAGAAATATGGGTCTGGTCCTAAACTTGAATAATTATAAAAAAAGCAAAAAAAATTATTTCCAACAAAAACTTTTTTCATTTTTATACAAATTTAGAACCAGATCCACCATTATTAATGCTTCTTGTTCAATATCCCAAACTTTCAACTCGATGTGGCGTTTCGTGTGAATATAAGTTGGGAAATAAAAAAAGTTTCGGTAAGGTAGAAATCTGGTCACGTGACCCACTCATCACATGGCCTTAATGAATTTGAAGAGATTTCAAGAAATCTAATTTTTTAAATATTTTAAGGAATATAAGAAAATTCAAAGAATTTTAATAAATTGTATTAAATTTCGAAAATTTAAATTATTTTAAAGAAGTTGAGGGAATTAAAAAAAATCGAAGGAGTTGAAGGACTTTAAAAAAAACTTAAAGCATTTCTGAACATTCAAGTGACTTTAAGAAATTACTATAGGGACTTGACGGGGTTTTAAGATTTTCTTTTAAAGGATTTCAAACGATTTTAAAACTATTTAAAAAGTTATTTAAAAATATTTTAATAAATTTTAAGAGATTTCAAGGGATTTAAAGAAATTAAATGATTTAAGGATTTTCAAGAGATTTTCAAAAAAATTCGGAGGACTTTAAGGATTTCTAAGAACTCAAGTGATTTTAAGGAATCACTAAGGTCTTGGCGGAATCTTAAAGTATCTTTTCAAAGGATTTAAAAATAATCCAAAATAGTTCAAAAAAATTGAATGATTTATAAGAGATTTTATAAGATTTTACGACAGATTTAGTGAGTGTAAAGAAATTCGAGCGAGTTATTAAAAAGTTATTAAACGGATGTAATGAGTTTTAGGAGATTTCAAGGTATTTAAAGAAATTGATTGATTTAAGGATTTTAAAGATATTTTAAGGAGCCTGAGAAAATTTAAAGGATTTTGGGTTTAAAAGATTTGAATTAATTTTGTTTCAATTTTACAATATTTTAAATTATTTTAAATAAGTTAAAAGGAGTTCAAAAAAATTCGGAGGACTTTAAGGATTTTCAAGCAATCTTACGAGATGTCTAAGAATTCAAGTGATTTCAAAGAATTACTAGGGACTTGGCGGAATCTTCAAGTTTGTTATTAAAGGACTTTAAATTATTTAAAACGTTGAAGGGTTTACAAGTTATTTTGTAAGATTTTAAGACAGTTTTATTGGTCTTAAAGAATTTCAAGCGAGTTTTTGAAAAGTTATTTAAAAAAATTTTAATGAATTTGAAAAAATTTGAAGATTTTAAGGATTTTTAAGGGATTTAAAGGAATTTAAAAAAATTTAAAGGATTTTACAGAGATTTTAATTAATTTAAGTTAATTTCGAGAAACTTCGAAAGATTTATAATGATTGTAAAGAAGTTAAATGGATCACAAAAAAAATTCAGAAGAGTTTAAGGATTCTCAAGAAATCTTACAGGATTTCAAAGAGTTCAAGTGATCTTAAGGAATAACTAGGGACTTGACGGGATTTTAAAGTTTGATTTTTAAGGCTTTAAAAATATTTCCATAAGTATCAGTGACTTTGAAGAATGTTAAGTAATTAGTCTAAAAGTAATTGGAAAAGATTCTAAGTTATTTTCAAAAATTCGAAGATTTTAAGGATTGTCAAGAGATGTAAAGGAATTTAAAAGAATATTTGAAAGATTTTTCGCGATTAAAATTAATTTTAGTCACTATCGAGATACTTCGAAATATTTGAGGTGATTGAAAAGAATTTAAAGGAATTAAAAAAAAATCGGATAAGTTTAAGGACACACACTTGAACGAACTACCAAAATTCAAGAATAACCGCCAACTATCTCAACAATGCAATCTAACCTCAAGCACGGCACATTATATTTTTTTCTTGATAGATTGTCCAAATTGCACACTCCCCAATTGCTGAAAATAATTACAGAAATGGCTTTTCTATCTGAGAAGCAGAGCCATATCACGATTTTTCATTTACTTTCTTCTACAAACATTTGTTTTAGTCAAACTCCTATGTAATTAATGCTCTGCAGTCCACCAAGTGGTATGGCCTCATAAATTCCGGGGTTACCGGCCGAGTATGACGTAATGTTAGAATACCATGGACAAAGGGAACAAGGGACTGGGCATGCCATTGCGGGGGTGATGCAATGAGGGGGGAGGACCGCCACCTTTTGATGTTCCGCAACAAACATGGCAGCGCCCACATGTTTATATTTTCATGCATAGTTTGTCGGCAAAAATGCTTGTGCGCATAATCAAATGGCACATCGTAAGATGGCGGCTCTCTCCACTCATGGAATTCTCCCCCCTCCTGTAAATTCAACCCCGCTCGTTCAAGTTAGGATGGCATGCCTAGTCCCGTGTTTCCTATGTCCATGTAGAATACTCAATCGTATCACGAAAGTCAACGTAAATTTGTTCGTACCAATTTTAAAACCTCAAAATAGCAATTCTTTAGCAATGTTCAAAATCGTTCATTTTGGTCTTTTAGGATACTAAAAAAACGCTTAAACTAAAAAAAATCTTTCCTACAAAAATCATTAGTTAAACATTTTAATCAATAAATTTGCAATTGGTCACATTTTCTTTAACGAAATTAAATTAACGATATAATTTAAAATATAAATGCAGTGCTTCCAAGAAGCGAAACCTTAGAATAGACATTTTTGAGAAATTTTCAACATTTTAATTTTAGGGTAATGAAGCCTGGTATGAACGCCTGGTACTAATGCGAATTTTATAGGATAATTAGATAAAGGTTAAGAGAAATTGATCTTATAAAATATAGAAGACCAATCTAAAGTGTCCATTTAAATAAAATTTTTCCATATCACAGGATCAATAAGAAAAATTGGAGGTCAAATTTTATATGGAATAAGAAAAATTAACCTTAGGAAGTAGGTTCAAGTTTTCAAAAGAATACAATTATTGATTGATTTATGATAATCATTTAGAATGTTTTTAAATGTAAATCG
>NC_046662.1:76746818-76774992 GCF_010883055.1 Belonocnema kinseyi | reverse complement strand
CACAAATTCTCGAAAATAAATATTTGAACTATTTATAAATGATCTAATATTGTTAAGTTTATTCCTTAGAAGATTTTATGATAGGTGAAAGTTGATTTATCTACATTGACTCTAACCATCAATACATTAATAGATTTCTTAATTTTAAATTTTCATACTCTCTTAGGCTATCGTTGATTAAAAAAAATTTATGTTGAAAAATATTTAAAAAATTGAAAAAGCTTTAGTGAAACTAACAACGATAAGCTAACACGAGGAGATCAAGGGTTTACAACAAGCCAATTTTTCTTTTCATATTTCACACTTTTTTGCATCTCATTTCGAAATTCAAACAAGGAAACGTGTCCCAATGAAAATACGAGCTTTCACGGACGCAACGTCGCGTCGTTAGCGGCTTGTCGAGTTTGTCGCAAATTTAAGCATTCTGACAGTCGTAATGTACTTTTAAGAGTTATGATTGGCAGGATAGATTGTTTCTCATATGATGTCACACCTGCGCGACGTGTTGTTCAATTTCAGACTCTGAACGAGTCAGCTGAGGATTTGAAAATGTTCATGAGACACTCATGCACTATTTGAGAGTGGAACTAATGCTCTGAATATACGTATTTTACTGTCACCTGCAGAGGTCAGCCAGCAAAATTCCTATACCCAATAAATTATTAAAACGAGCAAATGCATAATTTATATACTTATCCAGAAATAGAAATTTGGTGTTCCATTCCCCAATAAAAAAATAGGTAACAAGAAACTCAAATCTTGATAACTATTTTATAATTTTCAAAAGTGGTTTAAATCCCACTAAAAACGTCTGCGATGCAAAAAATCTGCTGAGTACAACTGATGCATTGATTTATGAAATGACATTTGTTCAAGTAATTTGGGAAAAAAATATTTATAATAAAATATATTAAGAAAAAGTATTTATAATGCACCTTATAGAAGTTTATAAAATAAATGTTAAAAAGTTCAGGATATTTATGCCCCTAAGATTTATATAGCCTGACGTGGCTTTTTATAATGGCCGTGCTGCGTGTACCGAAATTTAGGTACGAGCAGTCCGATTTTTACGGTACAAATAGCGGGACCTGGAGAAATGGACGATTCATACCGAAATCTCGGTGCAAATAGCCAGACTTTTTCAGTACACATAAACACTGCTTTTTGAATTTCATTTTAAAAAAACTTTTATAGGGTACTTGATACAAATTGTTTCCTAATATATTTTGTCATCAATATTTTTTCTCAAATAACAACTTTCATTTTATAAATCCATGCTGTAGTTGTACTTGGCATAATTTTTGCATCGCAGAGGTTTTTGGTGAAATTTCATGTTTCCCTTTCTAAATAAAAAAATCGAATCTGAGATAGGTATGCTCAATTCAATTAAGTTTAGTTAAATGACTAATTTACTAAATTAGGGAAATTATATTAATTCTTCAGATAATTTTTAATACAAATTAATTAAAATGATCAAATTGTTGTATTCCCGCGTGAAAAAAGTTTTCATGGCTCAAGCATGGCAAGACACTTGGAAATATCTGGCTAAAGCATGGGTAACGGCTGAATGGTAGCATGGCGCAAGCCTTGCTCCTCTCCGTTTCCCATGCTTAGGACACGCTAACCACAAATGAATATTCTTAAGAACATGTAGGTGTCATGGAAAATGAGCTTGCATTAAAAATAAAAATCTTAGGTTTGCCAATAGCAATTGCCTTCTCGAAATGGTAAGTTCATTACCCGGGTGCACTGGGCCGCACACCAGGTAGTTTAGCACGTATTCTACGAGAACTTTTAAAAAATTTAAACTTTGTGAATAATGAAAACAGATCCAAATGGTTAGTTGACGACCTGGATGCACCAGGTTGCGTCTCAGGTAGCTTAGCACGTTTTCTACGAGAACTTTTCAAAATTTAGATTGTGCCAACAGCCAAAATAACTCAAAGTGGTGAGTCAACGATCCGGGTCAACGGATCGAGCACCAGGTAGTTTAAGACGTATTCTACGAGAAATTTAAAAACATTTAAATTTGGTAAACAATGAATACAGATCCAAATGGTTAGTCCACGACCCGGGTGCACCAGTTCGCGCCCCAGATATCTTAGCACGCATTCTACGAGAACTTTTTCAAAACTGGGATTATTTCAACAGCCAAAATAACTTAAAGTTGTGAGTCGACGATCCGGGTGCACTAGGTCGAGCACCACGTCGTTTAATATGTATTCGTCGAGAACTTTTTCAAAATTTATATTTTTTGAATTATGAAAACAGTTCCAATTGGTCAGTCGACGACCCAGGTGCACCAGGAAGCGTCCCAGGTAGCTTAGCACGTTTTCTATGATAAATTTTTCAAAATTTAGATTGTTTCAATAGCCAAAATTACTCAAAATGGTGAGTCAACGATCCAGGTGCACTGGGTCGAGCGCCAGGTAGTTTAATACGTATTCTATGAGAACTTTAAAAATATATTAATTTGGTGAATAATGAAAACAAATTCAAATGGGCAGTCGACAACCCGGGTGCACCAGATCGCGCCCCTGGCAGTTTAGCACGTATTCTACGAGAACTATTTCAAAATTTAGATTGGTCCAACAGCCAAAATTACTAGAAAATTATGAGTCGACGATTCGGGTACATCAGATCGAGCACCAGGTACTATAATACGTATTCTACGAGAACTTTTTAAAAATTTAAAATTTGTGAATAATGAATACAAATTCAATTGGTTAGTCAACGATTCGGATGCACCAGGTGGCGCCTCAGTTCGACTCTATTTTTTAGTCATTCCGGCTGTTGGAATCATCTAAATTTTGAAAAAATTCTTGTAGAATACGTGCTAAACTACCTGAGGTGCGATCTGGTTCACCCGGGTCGCCGACTCACTATTTGGAATTGTTTTCATTATTTACTAAATTCAAATTTATTAAAAGTTCTCTTATAATACGTATTATACTACCTGGTACTCGATCTGGTGTTCACAAATTTGAGTAAATTTAGCTGTTAAACAATCTAAATTTTGAAAAGGATCTCGTAGAATACATGCTACGCTACCTAGGGCGCCACTTGGTGCACCCGGGTCGTCGAATCACCATTTGGAATTGTTTTCATTATTGACGAAATTTATTTTTTTTAAATTGTCGTAGAAAACGTTTTAAACTACCTTGTGTTCGACCTGGAGCATCCGGATCGTCGTCTCACAATTTTTAGTAATTGTGGCTGTTTGAACAATCTAAATTTTGATCAAATTCTTGTAGAATACGTGCTAAGCTACCTAGTGCGCGACTAGATTAACCCGGATTGTCGACTCACTAATGGTAGTTATTTTGGCAGTTGGCACAATTTAAATGCTTAAAAAGTTCTCGTAGAATACGTGCTAAACTATCTGATGCGCGAACCGGTGCACCAGGGTAGCGAACTTACCATTTAGAGAAGTGTCGGCTATTGGCAAACTTAAGATTTTCATTTTTAACGCAGGCTATTTTTCTCTGACACTTATATGTTCTTAAGAATATTCATTTATGTTTAGCGTGTCCTAAGCATGGGAAACAGACAGGAACAAGGCTTGCGCCATGCTGCCATTCAGCCGTGATCCATGCTTTAGCCAGATGTTTCCAAGTGTCTTGCCATGCTTGAGCCATGCAAACTTTTTTCACGCGGGATTTAATTCAATTTAATGCTTCCACATTTTAAAAATAAAACTCGTGTTAGAATTTTCAATTCCAATTTATAATAAAAAGGGTAACCAGGTTCATTTACCCAACTTTACCGATACTTTATCTTTATAAGATTTTACCAAAATATATTTTATTTTGTTGAACTTATTTTCCTTCAGCATAATAAAATAATGACTGAACAACAAATAATTTAACTTTTTTTCTTTAAAAACTATTCACGACGTGGAAAATTCCTGCAAAATGTATCGTGAATGTATTCCTACTGACTGCTTGTTAAAATTTGGTGTCAATCACTTTAATAGATTAGGACATAAATGTGAGAATATGTAAAAAAATCAATTTTTGGACACAAAATCCTATCTAAAAAAGTGGTTTAACCACATGTCTCAAAATTCTCTCCATCACTGTTATTAGGGAAGCCTGATTGTCTTTTTAGTATTAAAAGTTTTTTATATCTTATGATTGTGATTTCGAAAATTGCATTTACAAATAATTCCTTTAAATAAGAAAAATAACAGAAAACATTATGCGAATTGAGAAACTTTTGTGCTGTTTGATACTCTTGTGGCGTTAAAGAAAACACTTTAAAATTATCTAATAAATTATGAAAAATATTATGCATATTTTATCTTAGTACATTTTGCTGACAATCATAATTTTTGCACAAATAATTTAAATATGAAATTATCAGGATGGTAAAAGACATAAGATTGATATCGATTTTAGGTTAAGTTATGTTTTTCACAGACAATTAGCATTTTCAAACAAAAATCAACGTTAATATACACAGTATCAGGAACTTTAGAAGATGCTAGCGTTTCACACAAGGAATAAGTATTTTTATTAAAAAATCATAAGATTTAAAGATTAAAATCTTTTTTGCAATTTACATTTTTCAAAATCATTGCATTTCAAAGCAGATAAACAATTTCTGAATAATTTCAGGTAATAAATCAGTTATATTATGTTCTGTTCTTGTTTTTCGTCTGAAATCGCTATTGTTAATAAAAAATCATTACGTTTTAAGGAATATTTACAATATTTGAACAATAATATGGTATGTTAGCATTTCTAACTGGAAATCTGTTATTGTGAACAAAAATCACTTTACTTCAAAAATCACACTTATGATTTTGAATAACTTTAGTTTGTGTTAGTGTTCTTCGTAGAAATTGGGTATTTTCTAACAAAAAGGCAACGGTTTAATTGTTCATATATTATACACAAATATTGTGAATTACATATTTATTAAGTTAAGATTTAAATTTTCTTCAGTCATAACAAATATTGTCCTTGCTTTTCTTCTATTACTTGAAATAATAGATACTAACGAATACAAAGATGATGTATCAATATTTATTTCATATTCGAATTTAATAATTGCGTTAGGAAAAATAATAATCGCTTGCAAAGCTGTTTGTTTTTTAATATGATTATGTAATTAAGGTGAAAAAAATCCGCCCGCGTCGCAGGCACATTTTCATCGCTCGCAAGTTTGAGGGCGCCTGGGGCGCGCGACTTTTGGTTCTCACGCTTCGCGCTCTTCAATATATATTTATCTCGCGCTTTGCGCTCGAGAAGGTATTTACCTCGCGCTACGCACTCAGTCTTTGTATATTCCCCACGCTTGTGCATGGATTTTTTAAAACTAAAGGTTAAAGCATCCACAACAGTAATTTGGTGATTGTCAATTCTCTTTTGTTAAAGCTCCTTCGGCTTTAGCGAACACATTCTCATCATGTATCTCGTACTTCGCACTCGAATTTGACCCTCAAAATTTTATATCATTTCCATAAATGTATATTATTATAATTAATAACATGCATTGATATTAAAACAGACGTAGTTTCATTGTCTCGTTTAAAAAATGCGCATTCTTTGAAAAAAATTTGTTATTAAACATTTTATTGCGACTTCTATTAATGAGTGGTTGGGGACAAGGAGGAGGGCGATTAGTTTCAACCGAGAGTAATAGCTGGTTAGTATTATATGCTGAGCAGTTCACCGATACTGTGAAATAGTTAAATGAACAAATGTAATTTTTTGTTTTTCATTATTTTTTTATGCTGTCAAAATTTGAATTTTCAATTTTTCAAGAATATTAAGAGTGTACCAAATGCCAATCCAATCTGTCCATTCTGTCGAAAGTGACAAAAACAGGGGGGGGGGGGGCAAATTTGACATAAATCTAATATCTTCTCTGGTGACAATGTAAAAATGGTGTTATTATGAAATAAATATTAGTAACACGTTTTCATAGAATAGAATAAAAAATATAATTGAATATAATAGAATTAAAAATTAGCTACTTTTTATTGATTTAAAAAAATGTATTTATTTGTCTGTGCTAACTTGTGTAGCCTAATTTATTGAATTGATTTTTTCCAAACTTTAATAATAATTCTGTAGTAACATATCATCGATAAGTTTTGCAAGAGATCTTGATATATTGAATAGCTTAAAAGATCTTTGAGAAATTTATCGGGAATCTGCTACTAGTGACTACTCATTAGATGTCATTTGGTTCAATAGATTAGGATGCAATGGTGACCACAGGTTTAAAATTGGTTGCTTTTATGTTTTTTGTATTCCACATTATCTAAAGCATTAACATGTATTTAAGTTTAAAAATATTTTTCACGGCTTATTAGTCAGATAAAATTTGTTTTTTAAATCGTTTCAGAATTGTTATATCACCATTTTTGTTATCCTCGGCGGCGCGGACTTTCACTACCACCGCGAATCTTGATATGTTAAATTCTCAAAAAATTCCTTAGAATATTTGATCGCTGCGCAGAAAAAATAAATTTTCATTTATAACAAAGAAACGGTATCAACATTCACTGAAACATAATTGAGCAATAAGTGGTTAATATTGAGCAATACGAATATTAAAACCATTTAAACTGTTTTTGATTGTTTACATTGGTCAAGAGATTTTACATAGTTAAAGTTAAAAATTATTTTATAAGAAAATGACCCGAAACAAAAGTGAATCCCTAGTTTATTTGTGTGATATAACTATTAACATAGAAGATATATTCTTTGAAATATCAGGAAAATTATTGAAAATATAGCTTCACTCGGTTTGTTACTAACGGCCCTAGTGTGAAATGTCATCCCATTTATGAAAATACGTGTTGCAGAGCGAGACTAATCTGTCGAGACAAGAGAAGCACCGGAACCGAGCGATTAGTTGGCACTGAATTCAGTTCGGGAGAACCGTAAAACCATAAATTCGACTCATAAAACATGGGATCTTGCCAAATGTTTAATATCTAGATTCTAGGTGAAGGAATCTCAAAATAAATAAATAAAAATGATTATCCATATTATAGTACATCTCATTTTTACATGTTCCAATTTTCCCTGAAGAAGTAATTTATCTGACTTTTAAATATTATGATTTTTTTCAATATTTAGAGAATAAGTTAATTTTAAAAATAAAATATTATTCTGACAAATGTAATTAGATTACCTTTATTATTGCATCTTACCTTTCTTGTAGAATGTCTATGATAACGATGAGGGTGTAACATACACACGTAACGATCAATCGCCATGCAAACCAGAATTACAGCACTTTGTTGAGTAAGAGCCCCTCTGAGTAGTGCCTAAACCAAAAGTTAACATTTTAATTAACTGTAAAATTGTAGTAACTTCCTTTTTAGGATTTCTTTAGGCCTGATATAGACCGCAATATATTTATTTTTTATTTTTGTATTTAACAGTATTTCCAGAATTTAAAAACTGTACAATAATATCCTAACTCACTATTATGGCCATTACAACGTTAGTATAAAATATTATCGGGAATTCTGTTTAGACATATAATGATTTTCCTATACTCAATATCTTATCATTGCTTCGTGAGTCATGAAACATTATTATAGAAAATCATTAGGGGCCGTTTAAAAACTTCGTTTTGCCATCTTGAATACATTTTCCAGTTCTTCTCTTCATCGTCACAGATTATCACACAAAGCTTAAATCCTCAGGCTGACGCCACAAGCACATAGACTGCCAACCCATATTGAGGTCAAAATTTGCTTGTTCGATTTAATTTCATAAACGCCTACAATTAAAACATAAATCCGACTAATATAATATTTGTTAAAAACTCATATTCCACAATTCTAGCCCTTAAAACATGGTTTAGAATTTATTATCAAATTCTTAAGATTTCAAATTGAAACATATTGAATTTTCAACTAAATATTTGAATTTCCAATAAAAAAAAATAATTTTCTACGAAAGGAAATCAATTTAAAAAAGAAGAGTTTTTGATATTTTTGAGCTAAAAAGTCGAATATTTTAGAAAATAGTTAACTTTTACATCCAAAAGTAAGTAAGCCTTTGAAACATTTTAAGGTATTTTTAGAGGATTCTAAAGATTTCTAAACATTTTTAAACATTTCGAGATATTGTAAGAGATTCCAGAGGATTTAAAAAGATTTCCAAAATGTTAGGGGACCTCCAAAGACTTTAAGAGATTTCTAGAGATCTTTGGAATAGAAATGAAATGAAAATCCAAACCAAAATTTAAAACCAATTTTCTATTCATAAAATAAGTATTGATTCAAGAAAAATAAGAGTCCAAAGTTTGGACCATTGCTTCGAAGTATTTTCAAAATTTTCAACGAATTTCTATAGAACTTAAGGAAAATATTGATTTTTATTTTCGAAACTATATAAAAAGGGTAAATAATGTTGAAGGATTTTAGCGATTTTAAGATATTTTAAATGAAAATGAGAAATTTTAAGAGATTTCAAAAATTGTAGGGGGTTTGTAAAACTGTAGAGTTTTGAATGATAAACAGGGTGAATTTGTTAACTTAAAACTTTTGATTCATAATAATTTTTCATTAAATGCCTATTTTTTTAAATAAAATAAAACTCTTCTATAGTGCCGATTTTGGGGCTGACGGTGGGTGACGACTAACTCATTATAGCCCGCTTCGCTTTTGTTTGTTCACGCCTGAGGGGTCCTGAGTGACAAACGCAGACCCCGCGCACTCCGCGCATCACCTATTGCACCTACCTAGGACTGAGCATCGATTTTCAGAAGGGCTATAAAAGGGAGGGATATTGAAGGGTTTCTCTGTATCTGAAAGTTTCAAGGTAAAAAAATCACCCTGTATATACACATACAGGTTGGACACGCTCGGGCTTACATACATGGAGAGTTGAATGCTACTCGAATTGCACAATAGCAGGTGAGAAACCATTATAAAGGGGTATTTTCATATCTCGCGCCTTAAAAGTTGCATTAGGATCGGCCATTTGGCCAAGTCCGTGCATTTTCCGATCAAGTTTATGATAGTTTCCATGGTTGCGTTCGAAACTTCAAACGGTTATGTTCAGATTCATCCGTTCGCCCTAATCGCTGTCAGTAAATGTAGGTAATGTCAATTTAAAGTTTAAGCATGTAATATTTTATTTAGTTTATTTGAAACATATCCTTTCTATTCATAACATACCTTTTTATGCAGTAAAAATAAGCGTTAAACACCATTCACTCTTGGCCCACTGGAAGCGCAGAATATTATTACTATTTTATAGTATTTGTCAATCAGCAGCGATTCTAAAATGTTATTGGCACAGAAAAAAAAGACGTTTACTTCTCAGTTCACATGTCCCACTTCATTATTAATTAAACACTTTTATTATTTGTAATTACTATATAACACATAACCTCTATAGTTTTGAAACTTGTATTCGTTTGAAGTTTCGAACGCAGCCATGAAAACTATCATAAACTTGATCTGAAGATGCACGGACTTGACCGAATGGCCGATCCGAATGAAACTTTAAAGGTGCAAAATATGAAAATACCCCTGTATAATGGCTTCTCCCCTGCTGTTGTGCAATTCGGGTAGTATTCAACTCGCCATGTATGTAGGACCCACCGTGTCCACCCTGTATCTTGAAAAATAGGCACTCTATGAAAAAATGTTATGAATCAAAAGTTTCAAGTTAAAAAAATCACCCTGTATAATGATTTATAACTGTGTCTAAGATTATTTGTAATGGTTTATTAGTCAGGCAACATTTTTTATTGAAATCGTTTCAGAATTGCTATACACCTATTTTTGTTTTCCTCGGCGGCGCGGGGTTTCGCTACCGCTAATTTTGATATGAACATGAGACGATAATATTTGAGCGATATTCTCGAATGGACGAGCGACAGCATCGACATTATCGAATATAATATAGCATTAATCTTTCAATACAGAATTTGAAAATGCAGTCATTTTATATTCATGCAGATAATAATTTGTTTGAATTAAATCATTCTAATGTATAATTGATTTTATTTAATCATATAAAAAGACTGCAGAAGATTTAAAAAGTAAAAAGAAAAAGTTTAAGTAAGTTTGAAATATATTTAGAATTTTTGGAAAGATTAAAAAAAAATGTTTAGCTTATGAAGTTTTATAAATAAAAATAGAATCTGCGTTTTTGAAGATTTCGAATAAAGAAGGCTTTGAAAAGAGTGAAAAATAATTAAAAACTTGAAAATGTTTAAAAAAATTAAATATAAAATATAGATTTTTGAAAATATTAAATACAAATTTTAGAAGCTTTTCACAAATTCTGAATATTTTGAAGAATATAAAAAACTGTCTTTAGATTACTAGCCAAGTTTATAAAATATATCTTATTTAAGAAAATTAATTTCAAAAGAAAATTTTAAAAAATTTCCAAAATGGCAAACAAAAAATTTACAAGATTTTATAGCAATTTTAAAAAACATTCTGAATTGAAAAAAAAATTACAAATAATTTGAATAATTTCAAAATATATTTTTGAATTTTAGAAATTTTGAAGATGTTAATAATATTTTACAGAATTAACAAACAATATAAATTGTTTTTAATTTCTTCGAAACGTCTGAAATTTTCCTAATGTACACAACAATTGAGACTCCGGATTTAAAATTTTTAAAGGACATGTCCGGAGGTGAAAGTTTATTGCGCACCTCTTTTTTCCTTAGAAAAAAAGTTGTGATTTTGGTAGTTTTCGAAATAAAGCCAAAAAACTGACTTTTTTGAAAAAGTCGATCTTAATACGCTTTTCACTTCAACTCGTGCAAATATTTCGATCTGAAACTTTTCAAAAAACTTCATTACATCTTTCTTCACATTTTTGTGGTAAGGTTTATTAGCCTGCTCAAAATTCCCTTGCTAAACGAAACGCTGGAAGTTACAAATGCTCGATTCGCACCGAGCATCAGAAAAAAAATTAATAACAATTTTTGAAAAATTACAACTTTTTGTCTAGGAAAAAAGATGCGCAATAAACTTACATGTCCGGATACCATTTCTTACAATTTTTTTACATTTCTGGAGAAATCTACAACATTCAAAAGTCTTTTTTATTTCTCTGAAGAATCTTGGAAAAATTATATTTATTTAAATCCTTAAACAAAGGAATAATATTTTTTTTAATTCTCAGATCTCAGAATCTAAATGTAGCTCGAATGAATGTTGGAAACATTTTAAAAAATAAATAATTATTCTAAATTGTTATTCATTATTAAAAATCAATGCAAAAATCTACACGCGTACATAGCGCGCGATTAATGCTGGCAGTACTACCAAATTATTGAATCGTAAGGGGTCACTTTATGTTCCAACAGCTTCGAATATTGGAAAATCACTTTGCCAGCATATTCCAAACGTGTTTACACAGAAAAAACTAAGAATAAAATTGGTTACAGGACATTTTTTGGAGCGATAAAGTTTTGTTTAGCGAACTTCGCGTCTCTCAAAAAACATGTGTTTGTCATGGGAAAAAAAAGAAAGTTTAACCGTGTAAAGTTTATCCTGTGAAGTTAATTTTTGTTGCAGAGAATATTTCGTCGAAAATCGATGTAAAGCTTATCTTCTGTTTTTTCCGTGTAGGAACAAATTTATGCAACAACAAAAAATTAGATTTTTTCAACCCGTCACACGGTGTGAACCCCTTAAGGACGCAATCGATAATTTTAAATTAATTCTTCTTATTTTAGCTTAAGAACTCATAAGAAAAAATCTAATAGCTTCATAAAAAAGATAGTACTTTTATTATAATTATATATTTTATTATAATTATATATATAATTATATATTATATATTCAGGGTTTATCATACGAGCCGATATGATATTTAAGGTAGTCTGGCTATTGGATCGATCACATAAAAAATCATTAAAATTAGTTGTTTTTCTATGGAGAAATATATCCTATATCACATAATGCTTTTTCATGGACCCTTTTCAGGTTAAAATTTGAATTATCACTGTTTAAAGTCGTGTCAAAAAACATTGGATCTTATGGAGAGGCTTTTCGCGGGCTCCAAAAATGGTTAATTTTGGCATTAAACACGTTGAATATTGTTAGGCAAACTTTTTTTGAGACAGAAAATATAATGTAAAATTTTAATTACTGTTCATTTATAATTGCTTCCAGGATATTTGAGCTTAATTTTAGCATAATGTAGCCTAGAATAAAAAATGTAGCTAGAATCGAGTCAAATCAATATTTAAATTTACATTTTATTATTATTTAAAAAACAGCAACAAAATTTGATACCTAATTCAGTAATGGATATGCTGGCCAAATTATGTATTTAATTAAAAATTTACGAAAAACATTGGACATAGCATTGACTAGCTTTCTGATTAGCCCGATTACTTCAACAAAAAAATACACAAGAAGTTTGCTACTAAATTTATTTTCAATTCAATTGACATGTATCAAAAAATTTGAAATCCTCGTGCACCACTAGTATTAAGGGATTTTCAAGAAAGTTTAAATCATTTTAATCAATGCCAATTAAAGCAAAATCCTGTTATACAAAACAAGAATCCAACGAAAAAATTTGGACCACAAGGAATAAACGAAAACCAAAAAAACCCTATTGTAATCTGAAAAAAACAACCCCCCCTCCAAAAAAAAAACAAAAACAAAAAAAAACAAATAAAATAAAATAAAATTTTCGGAAAAAAATAAAAAACAGGAAAGAAAAATGAGAAGGCAGCCAACCACATCCCCTTCCTTCTCTTTTTCTTTCTTTCGTCTTTTCTATTTTTATGACCATCAAATTACAATAAAATAAAAATAAAAAACATAAATAAATAAATTTGCATTACCAACGTTTCGGTAATCGTACAGTACCCTTATCAAGGCTAAAAATTTTTTTTTTATTATTTTAACCTTGATAAGGGTACTGTACGAGTACCGAAACGTTGGTAATGCAAATTTATTTATTTATGTTTTTTATTTTTATTTTATTGTAATTTGATGGTCATAAAAATAGAAACGACGAAAGAAAGAAAAAGAGAAGGAAGGGGATGTGGTTGGCTGCCTTCTCATTTTTCTTTCCTCTTTTTTATTTTTTTCCGAAAATTTTATTTTATTTTTGTTTTTTTTTGTTTTTGTTTGGGGGGGGGGTGTTTTTTCAGATTAAAATAGGGTTTTTTTGGTTTTCGTTTATTCGTTGTGGTCTAAATTTGGTCGTTGGATTCTTGTTTTGTATAACAGGATTTTGCATCAATTTGATTGTTGGACGTTAAATAGGATTTTTAATTTGGATTTTCGTCTAATTTAAATTTCGTAAATTTTGAATGCCAATTAAGTTTTAAACGATTTTAAAGATATTAATGATAATCTATGAAATCTGATGGAATCCCAATCAATCTTGCCATATTACAATTTAGTGTACACCAAAAATCGGAGTTAATCGATTAATCGATTTGCATAGACCAGCCGAATCGCTTGGACTATAATGTTACCTTAATCAAGGTTTCAAACGTGGTAATACTCGGTAGATTGTAGAGAATAACCTTATGGTAAATAATTTGATTGTCTCTCATGGACAGGGTAACTCGATTCAAATCAAGATATGCCACATTGCAATACAATATCAGAAAAGAGAATCCCTATTCGCATATAACTTACGCCGTATTGATTTTTCCAATCAAATCCAACCAACCTTGTAATCGATCATTTTTTAATTGAATATCCTTCAAAGAATTGTTACCCTGATTGCTATTAAGCAACGTGAAAATGGAGCCTCAGTTAAATGAATAATTGGCACTTTTTCAATTTTTTGTTGAATCGAGGGAATTTCGTGTACGAAAGGGGTTATAAAATATAATATTGATCGTATAAGGGGTTACGAAATGTAACGCAGTTACAAATATGGCCCTTATTTTTTTATTTGATCAAGGAAATAGTACAAAAGTTCATAAAATGATGAATTTTTAGTTGATATATTTTTTATCTTTTGAAAACCTAACTTAATTTTTATCCTTTTGATGAAAAAATAATTTTCTACATTTAACCTTATTTAAAAAATTATTTAGAAGAAATTTGTGACAATTTTGTTCAATAAGAAATATGGAGATATCAAGGTTAACCATCGTTGATTTAGCTACACATTTTTTCAATGCGTAGAATGTTCTTTTTTCGTAACGTACCTAGAATTTAATTTAGTCTTATTTTCTCGTCGAAAATTTCGCTCAAAAATACAATGAGACAGATCAGTCCACATCAAAAAAAAATTGGAACTTTTTTCAACAATATTTCCGTGACGAGCCGTAGTTATTTCTAGCAAACTTTTAACTTTACTTTACCCAGACTTAATGCGATAAAAAAGTACTAGACGTCTGGACTACACATGATTTGGACCAAAGAAAAAACTTTAATTTATTTTATTTTATTGAGAAATAAAAATTTTGATCCATAATAACTCCAAAAATAGTATATATAGGGATGAATCGATGAAGATTAATAATAAATGTATATGCTTAAATATGCTGTACATTCTCTGATATTTTCTCAACCTCAATCTAAGTAATCCGCGAATTTTGACCCATAATTACCCAAAGTTGACGCAGTAATTATATATTGATGCTTTTTCATAAAGATATAAGATTTATTTTCTTTTTGGCCGTTGTTTTTCTTCATCGAGCTTTTAACTTGGAACCTTAAACGTATAATACACCTTATGTTAGTACACTTGAGAGAATGCGTACTGAAATTCATAGTGGCAGATGGCACAAAATCAGTAACGTTGGTTGTATCCGTGAAGAGGCAAGAGGTTACTATGGAGACTGTTGGCACAGTTTCAAGAAAAAAGCGCTGATAATCTGAAGTACTGGAGATAATCTGGCCTTATTTGTTAGCTGAAGACCTTCACCTCCTGCTTCTCTCGTTAATGAACTCAAGCCGACCTTTACTTTATATAAAAATTGCAAGGCAACTTTTCGATATTCATAATTTGTATCCCCCTTGTACAATAATGGTTTATTATTAAAGCAGTTTAGAAAAAAATTAATAATACATTGTTAAACGAGTGGAGAAACTAGGAGGTCCCCAACGAGCAGGAAGTTGCCGCGCGAGCAAAGCGAGCGCAGTAACTATGCGTTTTTAAAATCGACTAGTCTTCCACTTAGTTAACATATTAATTTATTTAAATTTTGGTTTCTTTATCCAATGGTTAATACATAGTTTACTTAATTGTTAGGGGTTATGTTTTTCCGCCCGAGTTGAGTCCTGGCATTGAGGTTAAAAATATAATATTTCCAAACTTCCCGTCTCTAGTGTGGAAAAATAATTTTTATCGCAATGACTCATCATCGATCGTGGAATCGCTCAATTTTGCTGATTCGCTTTAGGGTCCCAAAATCGCATGTCCCGCTCTTATAAGAGGTATCGGAAAGTTAGATGTGGTTACTGCTAGGTGAGTTATTCAAACTGAGGTCAACTTTCTGTGGTGAATCGCAGATATCTTCGGCAGAGTGCATTAGAGGCAGCACGTTACACGCCTCTGAACACGGAAAGTTTACATCAGCTTAGAGTAATCAGCTGACTATTACCCGGTTGGAACTATTACCTGAAATGTTTCATTCCCTTCAGTTTTTCTGTGTACCGAGGGAAGGTTCTATTATCCGAGATCGAGATAAAATTCTTTGCATTTTCAATATTTTTCCAAGTATACTTAATTTTTTAATTTACAAACTTAACTGACACTCATTTGATGACTTTCGCTATAAAAAAATATTCAAGTTTGAACGTTACAAGAAATCAACTTTTTCCTCGATAAAGGGTTCTTCCGCGGTAATTGATTCCATTACCATACAGTATCAACATATCCCAGGTTCACAATAATCCTTAATATAAAAAAAATTATTGGATAAATAATTTCTCTTCAGTTATTTGATTATAAATATAAAATGTATATTGCCTTTCGGTCAGTGTTTTGGATGTGCGCTGAAGCAATTGTGATCAAAAATGAATTGACCACTGGACAGATCGCAGTCAGTGATATCAGCTTAAAAATAGATCATTAATATAAACAATACTGTAGCTAGACACATAATCTAATTAAAATATCTTAATTGGCAAATTCCTAGTGTTGACGTTCAAACAATCAAACAAGTTGTATACATATGTTTGGAAACCTCAAATGAACAGTGGCATACCATTAGGGGGTAAGGGACATTTTTGATAAAATGAAATACACATTGTTTTTAAAAGACTTTTTCTTAATTGCTTTTTTATCATAGTAATTGAGTGTGTGTCAAGACATAAAGAGGAGGACGCGCGATATGTAGCTTATCTCCCAAGTTAGTTTGCATGCCATTTTACAGAAAAATAATTGTTTTTCGCTATATTTCATAAGTTTTCCTAATATAATTTCCATTCCTACAGTTTCATGAAGAATTGAAATGGCTAAAAGTTACTTATATACATTAAAATCGATGTAAATAAGAATCTGTTCTAATATTATTTGAAGGCGAGAATATAGTCGAATGCTAACCTTAATTTTCGTATTTCATTGATTTTTTTTTGTCTGATTCAATTTTTTTCAATTTAAAATTAAAACTTTTTTTCTTTTTAGAAAATCCCCTTTTACATTTTTTGTTGAGAATTCATTTTTTTGAAGATTCATCATTTTAGGTGCGAATTGATTGATTTCGTTCAAAACTTATCTATTTCATTTTTGGGGGATATTTGATCTCTTTTATTTAAAAATTGAATTATTTTATTAGAAATACAACTTTTTACATTAAACATTCAGCTGTTCTATTGAAAATTTAATTATCTTTTAAACAATTTAACTATTTCGTTTAAGATTTACATTTTTTGGTAGAAAATCTAACTGTTTTCTTGATAATTCGTCCTTTCGGATTGAAATTCGATATTTTATGGTAGAAAAGTCATACTTTTTTAGTTCCACATTCATTTTTCTTTGTGAAAAGTAAACTGCTTCGTTAAAACCCAATTGTTTTTAAAAGTTAAAGTTTAATATATTTTTCATTAAAAATTTGAAAACTTGGTTTAAAATTCATAAACTTTATTTAAAAGAATTGATTCCGCAATTATTCCAACACAAGCAAACAAAACATGAATTTCTTTCTTTTATTGAAATCCATTTTTTTTTAATTAAAGAATGTTTTTCCTGAATGTACTCTATTTCCCCTGTTTTGAGGGTATTTTTGGCTACGGAATCTGCTGTTGCTACTGAAAGTTTCTAAGATAGATTACAACAAAAATTTCTTTTGCATTATCATTATTGATCTCCTACGTTTCAGGTTGTTCTTATATCTGAAAGACAAAGGTACAATGGTCAGGAAAAATGATAAATTGGGCAGAGAAAAGTCAAGAAAAGTCAGAGAAGTTTGAGATTGGAATTTTCTAGCAATATTTTTAATACTGCAATCTATTGAATCCAGATTTTAAGGCGGATGATAACTAGGACAGGAAATTCGTCGGGGGTTTGAATTACAGAAGACATACTAATTTCCAGAAGACACATGAATAAGATCCTATAGGCGTAGGTGGTACTTGAAAATCAAGAAATACGTGGCCACAAATCACTGTTTCTGGCTCCGGGAGTCGCCAAGATTATCGCCAGGAACCCGATAACGTCTCACCGACTCGTGGAATGAGTGCCGGAAGTAACTGGAGTTCCTGACGGCAATTTCCTCCTAGCAAGTGCTTCACCAAGAGGGGCTCGATCCCGATCTCACGCGAATCCGGGAAAGAAGATTCACACAGAAATAAGAGGTACAAGAAGGGACACTTTATCAGCGAATCCGAATACCTTTACTTTAGAAATAATCATTTTGTATGACTTTCTGTCTTTTAGTTAGGGGCTATACATAAATTACATAACAAAATTGTTTGAACGCCCCCGCATAGTTTTGTTCAAATATTCTCAACCATGTCTTATTAAATATAATTTAGGAACCTACTACCCGAAATATCTGAATTATAATTCCTTTTTAAGGTATCATAGCCCCGGGCACAAAACCTTGTACACTGGAACCGCGTTTATGTCCGCTGTCCGAGAAAGTAAGCACTCACTTATATCTTCCCGGGAGAGGATCTCACCAATATTGCTCTGCGAAGGGGAAACGGCCGCGCTGCACGCTGATCGGCTTATTTGTCACGTGGTACTACGAGGTGGTGGATGCCAAGCGGATATAAACGAGAGTTATGGCAGGGTAATAAGCGCGAGAAGATATAAGTGAGAGGGAATATAAACGCGGTTCCAATCTAGTTTCGTTCGGGTATCCGACCGTTTACCGAACTTTTCGCAAAGAGCGGAAGTAAAAGAAGATGATGGAAGGGGGTTTAAGGGGTGAGGAATTAATGGGAAATGAAAGAATGAGAAGTCAGGCAAAATAAGGGAGGGCAAGTCGTGGAAGTGTTGGGAAATAAGGATAGTGGAAGTAGGGAAAGTAATAGAATAGGAAGTAGGGAAAATGAGTAAATGGGAAGTCGCAAGAGTGGCTTGTGTGTTGTGAGGAGGAATAGGAGACGTGCGGGAAATAAGGGAGGGGTAGTATCGGATGTTAGGCGGGTATTAAGGAAGTGAGTGTAGGATGCGTGAGGCGAAATGTATCTAGGAAAATAGGAGAAGTGGAATGAAATGAGTGAAGGGAAATGTGATGTAGGGAAGTAGGGGTAGTAAGGTGATAGCTCGGAAAGTAAGGGGAGAGGGGAGAGATAAGGAAGAAGTTTGGGAAGGGAGACGAAGCGATGGTTGAAGTTTGGGAACAGGAAGTAGGGGGAGCAGGGGAACGTAGAGGGAGTATGGGGAATGTAGAGGGTAGGGGATGGATGGTATTAGAGGTGGCGTTTTTAAAGATTTAATTAACTTTTTAATAATAACGTTCAACAAATTCCATTTTTGTAAGCACAAGACACCTACACTTTGACTCATATTTTTACTTAACAAATCATGTTCATGTATCTAAAAAATTATATGAATTTCCAAAAAATCATTTATCGCCTTCATTTTTACTATTCGCAATTGAATGTGCTGTTAAAAAGCTTAAAATTTTAAGATTTTTCAACTGTAAATCGTTGGAATTGAACTATGTATTCCAAAAAATAACGTCCAAAAATACGTCTTTTAAAACTATAAATATTCTAAATAAATGGCTTTTTGATTTTGAATCTTAAGCATTGAAAAAATTTAACATGCAAATCATTGAAATTGAAGAATTTTCAATTTTGAATATTAAAACTTAAACTATTAAAAAAACAGTCAACATTAAATACTTTTAAAATATAAATCTTGGAAATTGAATAATTTTCAATATCGAAAGTTCAGAATTGAATAGTCTTCACTTTTGATCTTCAAAATCATCGAAATTTAAGAATTTTTATTCAAATTTGTTTAAACCTACACGAGTCGAAATATGGGGCCTACTTTGACGCTCTAAGTGGAAGTATTGTGCCTACTTTACGTCTGTTTATTCTACTAGCTCCTACGTGGCCACTCCTAAAGATATTTTCATTCTATTTTGCTTCTGTATAAGCTTCAGCCCCTGCATTGAAGGTCTTGCTTCTATATTTTGAGTTTTACTTGTGTCTCCTTTAAAGCTCTATATTCTCCGTACAATTTTTAAATTCTATTTTAAAGCTCTTAAATTTTAACCCACAAAACATGGGGCGTCGTGGCCGCGACGCCTGCATCCTCGTGACAGTTACTTTGTTGTTTTCTCTAAAATTCTATCACCACAGTTTGTGAAAGCAACCGTTCGATTGGCTTTAAATTATAAATATCAGGGGCGGGCCCAGAAAAATATGTGGGGGGGGGTCAAAAAAAATATATATATATCCCATACATAGCTTAGCGGCATCGGCATCGGCCTTTAATACAAAATGCCTAAAGTTTCGGAGGGCGAGGTTGACCGACTTAACACATCCTCTGGATCCGCCACTGGTAAATATTAAAGTGATAACATTGAAATGGCTTCAAGAGGAAAGAAGTTTGCCCTAATCTGGAGGCTGCAAGCAAAAGAAAAAATGCAAAGCAACGCTAAGATTTTAAAGATACTTATAAAGAACCCAGATCCAAAACCCCCCTAAAAAAGGTATCAAACACACGAGAAGAAACGTCAAAAGAAAAAGGTAAAAAAGATACAAATCTTTTGTGTTGACTTTTTTCGATACCCCAAAAAATAACTTCAAATTAGTTACCACAGATTTTGAAGAAACAGATTTTCCCTTCACATAATTTTCTTTTGAATTGAAGAATCACAAAATTGAATGATTTCAAATTTCAAATTTAGAAAATAGGGCAATGTCAAAACCTTAAAAATTGAATATTTTAAGATTAGATCATTGAAAATTATCTATACATGAGAGCGTTCAAAATTAAATAATTAAAAACTGCAAACTTTTGAATTTGAACAATTATAAATTCAAAGCGATCAAGATTTGACAATTTAATATTGAAAACTAAATTGAATCCTTCAAAGTTGAAGCTTCTGAAATTCTAGAATTTAAAATTGTTATTACCGAATGAAATTATAATTTGAACTTCAAACTAATTAGGCGAATTGTTATAAAATCAATGAATAAATTGAATTACACTAAGCAAACTTTCAAATTAAATAATAATTTAAAATGGGAAACATTAAAAATGAAAAAAATTTCTACTCCAGAACCTTAAAAGTTCAAGAATTCAAACTTAATTTTAAACTGACAAAATTCATATTCACCAAAAACTGTGATATTAAAACTTTTTATAATCAAAGCCTTTCAAATTTTAATTATTTGTGTCAAATTCAAATCACATAAAAACTAATATTTTTTTACTTGCTAATTAAACTTTACCAAATTCAACCAATTTTCTTCATATTTTGAAAACATGAAAAAGTATAATTTCCTTTAAAAAGCAACATATTTCGCTATCAAGAAATTCTGCGATTTCAAGTGTAGGTCCCTGCTGATTTCAAATGGATTCGGTCAGCGATGATTGTTATTCGTACGTTATTCTTAAAGAAAACTGACGCTGATTACGTTTACTTGTAACCACAGATCGCCGATGGTTATAAATATACACGAAAGATTTGGATGTAACATGTACTTAAAATAAAAAATTGTTTCTTCAAAACGTCATATTTTTAAAATAATTTATTTAGATATGCCGAGGGGTGTTATTGTGTAATTACAAAATGTTTAAGTGATAAAAAAGATTTTAACGAATTTCAAAATAATTTAGCGGGACTTTAAAATTCTTTTAAATTAAAAAAGATTAAAGTTTATAAATGAATTTCAAAAGATTTCAAGTAATTTTTAAGAATTTAAAAAAGATTTTAGAAGAATTCCAATAAGTACAAGAATTTTCTAGAAATTTTAAAGCCTTTAAAATATTTTTTATGAATTCAAGAGATTTTGAGTAATTTTAAGGGATTTTGTGGCATTTCCATCAATTTAATATAGATTAAAAAGTCTGTAAACGAATTTAAAATATTACAAAGCATTTCAAATAATTTTTAAAAAATTCAAAATAGTTTAAGGATCTTTATGTAATTTAAAATTATTTTTATGTATTTAAAGAGATTTTCAGGAGTTTCAAGGAGATTAACGGGAGTGATTTGATTACAAAAATTATTTTAAAAAGTTCAATATATTTGTAATGAATTTAAATGATTTTAATTAATTTTGAAGAATTTTTAAGGAATTTGGTGGAATTTAAATGAGTTTTAAGATTTTGAAGTAATTTTAAAATATAAAGAATGTTCTTGAATTCTATAAAGTCTGTTAAATCTTTTTAAATCTTCGGAAATTTGTGGTAATCCTTTAAAATCTATTAAATTTCTGAAAATATATATTGAATTTTTTTAATTCTTGTTAAACACATAAAATATATAATAATAATTTGTAATATTACTAAAATCTTAGTACATATATTATTATAAGCGTAGCAATAATTTTTACAGAATGGGTCACAAAAATTTGCAGACGGCCTTGCACAGCTGTAGGTTATATTTCAGATTTCTTTTCATACTTCAAGCTAGGCTAGCCGAGAGTGATTGTGTAGTAGTATATAATTGTGTGCCTAAACATCTGAGCAAATATTAGAGTATAATAGTAATAATATAATAATACAAAAGAATATTTTTTTGTGACGAAAAATTGGTTATAATTTCATAGTTTCGGGACTAGTTCAACGCAATGTAAAACAAAGACGATTTTAACTTTTATTAAACTACCTAGCGTATCTTATACTATGGGATTAGTTATATGAAATTGCCTATTTACTAGGGACGAGAAGGTAATATCCTCTACTTTACAACCTTAGCCCCTACAAATATTAGTGTGGCGAGTGTCAAAGTAGGGCCTATATGTCGACTAGATTATAGAGTCTTTATTTGCAAATCCTAGAAATTAAAGAATTCTTTTCATAAATCTTGAAATGAAGTACAAATTTTTTAAAATAATTAAAAATTACATAACTTTCAAGAATAAATCTTAAAAATTGAATGATTTTCAATTCAATATTTTCAACATTCATAAGTTTTGAATTGTCACTCTTGAAATTTGTAGAGTTTCGAATTCTTAATATTTAAAATTACATCTTTCTAAATGATACAAGCTAAAAAACTATAAACATTGAAATTCAAAAATGTTTAGCGAATTTCAAGTTGTAAATCTCATTGGCAATAATTGAAAATCAGCTCTCACCAATCTCTAAAGAATTTTTTCCAGAGTAAAAATTGTTTAGAGAGAAAAATATTTTTTCATACAGGGTAGGGCTGCTCAAATAAAAGTAAAATATAACTTTGTCAGTGATATTCGACAGAATGATTAAACGAGAATTACATTTTATCTAATTAAATAATAATTTCAATCCGAATGTAGCTGCTCATTTAAATTTATGTTAAACTGATGTAAAATCCGTACCTCATATTGTATTCATTTCCCTGAAGGTAGCGATAAAAAATATGAAATGGATTTCAAGCTTCCTGTCAAATTATACAGCACGATTTTCAAAATGAGCAATAAATCGGTGCCACTTTCTGATGGATGAATGCATTTATTGAGCGTGAATTTTAATTCGTAGGCAACTGCTTGCTCTTGGATCGTATGTCGTGCAATATTTAAATTTGAAACACTGACGTCGGTTGCTTGTCAAGCTCGGATTCAGTATTCATAAGAGTTTTTCATCTAGAGAAAAAAGGATTACCTGAATTTGACAGACGACCTCACCGTACGGCCAGCAACCATAAACTGCCGGAAGGAAGCCGAAAGGAGTCACCAGAAGTCCGATAGCAAGGTCGTTACTCGCTAAACTAGTTAGGAGATATCTTGGCTGAAAATAAAAAAAAAATTTTTAACTTTTCATGACTTTTTGGACACCGTCTTTAGACCAGAAATTTAATTTGTTATATAGTCCTAAAATATTGAGGAAACTTGGAAACTACCTATACGATTATACGTTATTGATCAAAACTAATTTTGCTTCGGATTTGAATGTGTTCCCATTGCAAATAAATTCTTGAGTTTAAGTTAGAATATAAGGTTGTCATCATGCATGATGCTAGGGATAATAACAATTTTTCTTGATTTTTTAAAATTCTAAACTTTAAAAAAAGTTTATTTCGATGCGAGAAGCCAAATTGGCGGATTTCTTACTGCTAGTGTGAAGACCCAACATGAACTTGAAGGCTAGACGAAGCCGAGCTCAAGAGTGAGTACTCCGCCTTCGCATGGACAGGGAGTCCCCACGCGTGAGACCTCGTGTATTAAATAATATTAGTATTTAGAAATCACAATGGAAACCCCGAGAGTGCCTAGAAGTAAATGTAAAAGTAGTGAAAGGCACAAGTAGTAAAATTAGCAAGAAAAGTGTTCGCTAACCATGGAGAGCATTTTGCTCACCAGTAAAAGCATTTTGCTCTCCGATTTTGGGTATTTTGTTTATCGCCTTCGCGCACGATGCGGAATAACCCATTTTTGATGTTTGTAAACGCTGGCCAAGCGAGGTTTTTGCATCTTGTGTTAAGAAAATTTTTATTATTTGTTTAATTTTTATACTTAATTTTCTTTCTTATAAATTTAGGTTCTTTTATGTTACGGTTCTCATAAACTGACTTTCTCGGTCACTTTACTAGATATAGATGAGGTCAAAATAACAGTAAAAAATCGAACTTTCTATTATTTAAATCTCCGGAAAACTATACTAGAATATGAAATAAACTCGTGATCTTTATGAACGATTAGTTGTGTTGTCTGTTACGCTTGCGCATTTCGTTTTAAAATTGCTTTCCAGGACTGGCGGAATCATTCCTTTACTTTATCATGATTTTAAACTCGACAAACCGATTCAAAAATTTCTCCTAAATTCTAATATTCAAAAATTTCAGCGAATTTTTGGAAATTTTCTGATATTTGACCAAAGATTTCCTAAATTTCGGGCAAATTTGTTCTTTTCGTTTGTCAAGTCCAAAATTCCATGCATTTGTCACAAAGAATGTCGTCTGCAACATGTGCTGGAAGTTAGCAATCGGTCGAGTCCACATCATGAGATTAAGGGAATTTTCGTGTCGGAATGGGATTTGGCTCTAGCTCAAGATATATGAATGTTTGGTAGCAAAAAAATCCAGTTAAATTTTAACTTCTCGGCTTCTGGATTTATGGATTTCAAGATATGAACATTAAAAAATAAAAAATAAAAATGGAAAACGGGTTTCCCAAGACACGTCACTTTTTTATTTTCTCGTCAGAGAAAGGTACAAGTGTGCAATATTAGCACTGAAATTATTGGAGTGGGGTTTCCAGTCGTTTTCGATAAAAAATTCAAACTTCAATTCTTGTATGGCTCAATAGGGCCAAAAATGGTATGCACAAATTGACTTTCAAACCACAAGTTTCATCAGATTTGAATTTTTTTTAATTGAAATAAATATAATTCTGCAAACATCGTTTGCATCTGATTTTTTAAAAATATTCTTAGTACTTTTTTTATTTCATAAACAAAATGACAGCAAAAAAAATGATGATAAAGAATAGCGTTAGTTATAATATATTTACAATTAAAATAATTTGAAAATATTTTCTATTTAACCATAATTTCTTAATTAGGTATGTTAAACCTATTATTGAACAATAATTACAACGTAAGTTACAGTCGTTTGCTTAAAAAAGTGTATTTATTTATTTACAAATATCTGGAAAGGATAATTGTTTATCAAATTTGTTTGCTACTTAAAAAAATATTTATTAATATCCATTAATCTAATTTACAGAGCCCTTTATCAATATAATGTAATTTAATCGTTAAACTTAAGAGGTCAAACTCTGCGAATTACCATGAAATTATTATAATTCCCTTCTTGGTTTAAAATACATTAAACACATTTTTAAAGTTTTACATTTATACCGCAATATGTATTTACAGTTAGTTTATTGATTCTGAATTTTCTTGAATGAATCCCAATATACAATGATGCTTGCAGAATTTTATTATTTCTATCTGACGGAAATTTTGTTTGATGTAAAACGTGTTTTTACTTTTTTTCAAAGAATCTTCAACAATTTTCATTACTTTATTTTTGCACTTAAAACTTTATCTTTAAAAAACTAAAATCAGACGTTGAAAATCCAAAACGGTCTTTAGAACCAATTATTTACCAATTAATAAGTTTTCCAAAAACTCAAAGTCCTATATCTCCGTCATTTTTTCAATTGTTCAAAAAATATTTTTTGGGATTTTTCCACTACTAAACAATCATATATTCTGATTAAGAGCCCAACTGAACTTTCAAACGAAAATTCCCAGGACTAGATGACGTGGACTTCACCAATTTTAATACTTGCGAAGTTTCAAGTACTGTCCATCGACTCTAGAGTTCTTAAATGCCCAAGAATTTATCTTGAGCAAATGCTCTCAAGAATATGCTCAGCATTTAAGCTGGAAATGGCATTTATAGAGCATTTAAGAGTACTTAAATTATTTACTTTTTAACAAATATATATAATAATTACTATATATATTTTTACAAAAACATTCTAAAGTGAAATGAACATCTACTTTTTCAAATTATAGAGTTCCTACAGATCAGGTAATTTTTTGAATATTATGTTTTCTAGTCGAAAATGAATTGCTTAATTGAAAATTTAACGCGTACATGTTTAATTCAGAATTTCTCTTCATTATATCAAAATACAAATATTTCATTTAAAATTCGCGCATTGTATTGAATATTTAAATTTTTGGAAGAATATTTAAGCTTCTTGTTCTTTTTTATTCATAATGTGTCCCCTAAGGGTTTACATGACTTCTATTCCTTACAATCTTTCTGTTTATACCTATATTTCTTTTACAATCTTATCCTTTCTATATATAAAATTATTTACAACTATTTACATAAAGTCTTATATCTAGTTTCTTATTTCTATTTCCTGCGATAGCGCAATTTAGGACTTATTAGCAAACGAGTGAGCGAGCGAACGAAAGCGAGAGTGAAAGCGGGAGAGAGAGCATGTGAACGCAAACGCATCTCAGTCTACTTAACTTTTACGTTACCATTACTTAACATTTTTACGCTTCTAATTTAAGCGACTTCCGTTTCCTTTTTCTTTCATTTCTTTATACTTACATTTACCTTTTTCACGTTCATTCTTCCATTCTCTCTCATTCGCTCCTCTAGCACCCTCCAACTCCTTCATCCATTCTTCTTCTAATACATCTTCCCCTAGAATCTTAACCACATTTTCTTGTCAGCTTCCTTTATCTTCTATTCCTCACCTACATCCTTCCCATACATGCTCCCATGTTTCCTCCTCCCATTTACATATTCTACACTTTCTGTTCTCTTCTTCTTCCCAGTTCACCCCCTCCCTTACCTCATTTCCCAATCTAAATCTTGCTATTCTGGTCCAACTTCTCTTTCCCCATCCCTTTTCTAAAAACTTTGGCAACCTTTCCTTTTTTATAATCTTATACCATTTATTGTATTTCGATTCCTCAATCTCCCCCATCTTTCTATTAATTGTCTTTCCCTCTCCCTTTTTTCAATTCTCCATAGTCCCGTCTTCTATTTTTTTATAATTAAAGAACTCCCTCCTTTCTTCTTCTTATCTCGTTAATTCGATCGCCCTCCCTCTCCTCTCTTCTACCTCCATCAAACACTTTTTCTCTAACTCCACTCCCTTTCCCTCCCACAACTTCGTCTCAAATTTCCATGCCCTCTTTCCCGCTTTAACACTTAACTTATCCCTTTGTGCTTCTTCTCTCACCATATATCCTAGCGTCCTCCAGTCTGCCCCTAGTGTCCCTAGTGTCAATATCTTTCCGTTCTTTTCATCCCCATATCTCTGCTCCATAACGTAATACCGGCCATACCAACGTAACCAATAACCACATTCTCCTTCTCCAATTTTTTTAATCTTCGTTTTCCAATTCCCCATATCTGTTTCATTACCCCTCAGCTTTTTATCTTTTCTCTTATATGAGCTGTGTGACCTCCATTCGTTTGCAAGACATATCCCAAACATTTTTACTCCTTGACTTCTTCTAACTTTATTCCTTTCCATCTCCCTGTCCATTCTTTCTTCCTTCCCCCTCCTTTTCTAAACCTGATTATCTTTGTCTTTTCTACATTTACTTTCAGATTTTTCCCATCTAAGTATTTCTGTAATCCTGTAATTAATCCCGCCATCCCTTCATCATCCTCTGCCATCAACACTATGTCGCCTGCGTATGCCAGTGTATATATCTTTTCCTTCCTTATTCTAACTCCTCTCCAACCCTTTCGCCTTATTTCTTCTGTCAAGTCTGATATTAATAAATCAAATAAAAGTGGGTACAGAGGACACCCTTGTCTCACACCTCTCACCAACTGGAAACTATCCCTTACTTGCTCTCCTACCTCTACCCTGCTTTTTGTCTCTCTAAAAATTTCTGGTACTCTCTTTAGTGATCCCTCTCTTATCCCCTTTTTTATTATAACTTTTTTTATTTCTCCTCGGTCTAATGAGTCAAACGCCGCCTTTAAGTCCACGAACATTGCTATCACTGCCCTTTTTTCACTTTTAATACTCTTATTTACTAGATAGTTCATAACATATATGTTGTCCATTACCCCCATTCCTTTTCTAAACCTTGTCTGATTCGGTGACTCGATCTTTTTTTCTTAAACTTCTATCTTCAATCTCTCCGACAAAATAGTTACATATACTTTATACAGTGTTGGCATCAAC
>NC_046662.1:76738869-76746792 GCF_010883055.1 Belonocnema kinseyi | reverse complement strand
CCCCCCCCCCCCTATAATCTTTAAACTCCTCTCTCTTGACTTTCTTTACTATTGGTATAACTACTCCTTCTTTCTATAACTCTGGCCACTCCTCTCCTCTCCATACTCTATTACACATTATCTACGCCCATTCCTCTAGTCCTTCCCTTCCGTATTTCCATACTTTATTTGGAATCTCATCTATAACAGGTGCCTTTCCATCCTTCATTATTCCTAAAACCTCAAGTATTTCTTCCCTTGAAATGTCCTCTTCCTCATCTCTTTCTCTACCATATTTTCCTCCCTTTATAACTTTTCTCTCTACTCCTCCTAGCAAATCCAAAAAATATTTCTTCCATTCTAACATTTGAATATCTTGGTTTACTCTTTCTCTTCTTTTTTTTCTATTTACTACCTTCCATACCTCTTCTTCTGTATAAGCATTCTCCGCCTCTTCCTCAAACCTTTTATTCTTTTCCTCTTTCTTTTGATAACACAACTCAGTATACTCTTTATTTTTTCCTATATTCTTCCCCATTACTCTTTTCTTTTCTTCACTTTCTTAGTTCCTTTCTGACCTCCTTTTTTTCTCTGTGCAATCCTTATCGCATCCACTTCCATTCGCCCCTTTACCAACTTCATTTTTGTTTGTGCACTCCAATCCAATTTTTATTTCTCCTATCTTTTTTCCCATCTCCTCGTCCACATTTCCCTCTCCCATTTTGATATTTCTTATTTTTTCTCTAAACTGTACTTTTCCTTCCCTTGACCAATCCCCTTTTCCTACACTTTTTACATTTGCTCCCCTTTTACTCATATTGCTATTGCTTTTTTGTCCCTCTAGTGTCACTATTATGGAAAAGTGATCCGAATCAATATATTCACCTACCTTTAGTTTCTTAACCTTCTCTCTTCATCCCCTTCTATATTTCCGTTTAAGATATACCATCCCAACTCCTCCAAGCTCTTCAACAACTTTTTTCCTTTCTTTGGATTTTCTTCCTCTCTCTTCTCCCCATTCCCTTCCTCCTCTGTCTCCTGTTCTCACATTGAAATCCCCACCTATTATCAGCCTAATCTCTTCTTTATTTTCTTCAATCATTTCTTTAATCTCCTTTGCTTTCTCCTGCATATCACCATTCACATAAATCCCCACTACCTTCCACTTCTCTCTCCCATCATTGCCTGTTCTACTATAAATCCTTCTTTTTTTCACTTCTTTTTTTATCTTTCCCTGTTATACATTCATTCCTTACTCCCATCACTATTCCTCCCATTGCTCTGCCCTTTTTATTCTTCCTCTTTGCATTTTGCACTTGCCATTTGTAACCTCTTGGTAACCTTCCTCTTACTCTTTCCCATCCTTTTTCATCTAGCCACGTCTCCATCATTATGACTGCATCCCATTGTGTCAAATTTCTCATAACCTCCCTATCCTTTCTCTCCAATCCTGCTACATTCCAGTAACAAATCTTCCATTCTTCCCTACTTTCGTTTCCCATCATTTTTTCCTTCTTACTGTTTCTTATTTTCTTATCTCCCGTTTCTTCCTCTTCTAGTTTGCCTGCACCTCATTTCTATTATCTGTTCCCTTTCTTCGTTGCAATCTCACCATACTCCATCTACCTGAATTCTCCCATACTTAACCCATGTTCTCTTTCACTTCCTCTTTCTTTCCTCTTCCGGTATTTTCCTTAATTTATACTGAATCTTCCTTTCTACCCATGTCAAATCATCCTCTATACCCCTTCCTTCAGCTCTTTCCCCTCAAATCGAATACCCTTTATCACTATGTTTAATTTTATTTCTCCTCTCTCTTTCCTTTCTGTTCTTTGTTCTATTTTTCTCAGACTTTCCATCTCCTTATTCCCACTATCGGCCCCACCACAATCCCCGTTCGAGCTTTCAAGTTTCTTCATCCTACCTCGCATCTCCTCTACCTTTTTATTATTATCTTCTTCCTGCTTCTCAAGTTTTTGCTCCAATGACTGCATCCTCTTTTTTAACTTTTCCCTGATTTCTTCTCATTTTTTTATTTCTTTTTTAACTTCAGCCATTTCCCGCCTAATCTCCTTTTTTAATTCCTCTCCCCTTTTCTCCTGATTTTCTTCATAAATCTACATTACCTCTATCATCACTTCTCGAATTTCCTTTAGTCTTTCCTCTTTCATCTCCTCTACCGTCAGCAGCCTTACTATTATAGTTTTTCCGTACCAAACTCAGCTTTTCCGGCGGCGATCTAAACATTTTCTGATATTGTACTCTCGCACCGATATCTTCCTTCTCTTCACTGCTTTCCCTTTCCCCTCTCTTTCTTTTGATAGATGCTTCTATTGAACCTATGAAACTATTGAACCTACGCCTTCTATACTTACCTGCCTCTATCTACCGTCGCTGTCTGGTACCTGTCTCGCCTTTCTTTGTCGCTACCCAACCCTCCTACAACCAATCCGTCAACACAGTCCTCCCACCCTGTCACAAATCTCTAAAATTCAACTATTTGTTGAAAATCAGTCTTTTTGGTGAAAGAGTACTCTCTTCAGTTAAACCTCTATCTTTTTAATTGAAAATTAATTTATGTGGTTGAAAATTGAACCATTTTGTTGAAAAATCGTTTATTTCCCACATGAAAATTTATTTTACGAACTGAAAATTTGATTATTTGATTATTTGATTTTTAGTAGAAACTTTATCTTTTTAGTTGAAAATTCATGTATTTGGTTAAAAATTAGTTTTTTTTGTTGAAGATTAGTTGAAGATAATTGAAACGGAAAATTTACGTTTTTGATAGAAATGTAATCGCTTTCGTTAAAAAATCTTCTGTTTTGTAAAAAATTTAATTATTCTATTTTTGTTTAAGAATGTATTTATTTGATTGAAAAAAATATTTAGTTAAAATAGGCTTTTCCTTTTTATAGAAAATTCATCTTTTGGGTTGAAAATTCATATTTTTGTGTGAAAATTCATTACTGTCATTGAAAATTAATTTCTTCACGGGAAAAATCTTTTTTTTTAAATTGAAACTTGATGTTTTTAACTGAAGATGTAACTATTCTAGTTTTGGTCTGTAAGTTTATATTTTTATTTGCACATTTTTATGTTTTATTGAAAAAATATCTTTTTTGTTAAAAATTGATTGTTTTAACAATAAATTAGTTCTCCTATTTCTGATTGAAATTTGATATTTTTTACATAAAAATTTATGTCACTGCATTAGTTATCGTCAGATGGGCCAGCATTTTTCGTATAACAAGACTCGTTCATGCCGCGAGTTATAAAAAGTGTGATTTTAGGTAAGTTTAAATGTTTTTATATCAAATTAGTATTTTTTCTCTTTTTATAACTTGGTTACGTTCCAGACGATAACTAACGTATTTGCATAATTTGAATTTCAATTGTGAATAAAAATGGACTCCAATCAAATATCATGTTAAGTGATCAAAATGGAGTTTTTATCTAACTGCTTTAATCGGTTAAGCCCTTTGTGAAAATAAGAAGTGAGTTTTAAATACGATTACAAGCATCTTTAATTTCTAATTTGGCTTAAGGTAACGATTACTAGTGCATTTGCCTAATTTGGTTAAAAATTCATATTTTTCGTTTAAAATTAATGATTTTATTTTTAAAAATTCATTTATTAGGTTTAAAATTTTGCATCCAAATTCAAAAAGCTTATAAATGCTCATTAAATTCGCAACGCACATAAAGGCTGAGCATATTCTCGAGCATATTCTGGAGCATATTAGCATGTTCGTGAGAATTTTTCCGAGCGTGGCAGGGTCAATTCGATCCGTTTCTGGCTCCTACTGTTAACTTCACATTCGTGTGGAGCTTCCTAATTTTTTCGCTTGCAACCCAATATACTTTTGAAGGCTGCCTTATTTTGAAATGGGGTGTACGTGGTGAAGATCCTTAAAAGTGATAAAATAAAATAACACAGGTACCCAAAAACTGTGTCATATGCAGTGAACTGGACCACTATACCTATATGTTTCTGAGATTCCTGAATTTGAATATAGTATCAGATTTGCTCAATCACGTCAGATTTTTGGAAAAAATTATCCTTTTTGGCTAAAAAAAAAACCTACGATGCGAATCTGTCGTCATAGAAACTTCTTGTCCGGCTTAAATTAACGATTGAATCTTGTGTTTTAAGGTGAGTATATCGAAAAAACTATTTCCGTCACCTATCTTGAGAGGTAGCAGGTCTTTTATGCGCTCACCATCTCTCTTATCATTTTTTACCAGTTATCAGCAGCAAAAACCGCTTACTAGAAGTTATTAGTACATCAGATTCGCGACTTATATCGTTTTTAAAAAAATGACGAAAAGGATCATTTTCTAAAAAGCCTGACGTTATCTAAACAATTATTTTCTTTTGTCTCTGTATAATGAATGAAAAATAATGAATTTCGTTCTTACCTGAGCATGGATGTATTTAGTGTAACGACGACTATTGATGACACAAATAACAAGAAGATTAGCGAAAAGGATGCCAAGGCTGAGAAGAAGAATCAAGGCCGCGCGTAGCAACTCCCCTGGTCCAGGCCCGGTCCAGGACATCTCCGAGGAACCAGGCCGCCAGCAGCTACTGTTGCTCAGTACTGGAGCCAGCAAGATAGTTTGCTTATAATGTTCCATCATCCTGGCTCGGTTATTTTTCCGAGCTATTATCTGTCGTTTTGCTAAGAGAACTTCGCGACGCGCGGCTCTCGATCCTCCAAATTAATAATTATTTTTCTCTGGTAACACAGGTCATTCATTCTTCCCTCTCTTGGCACTCTTTTAAGGACCACTTTGCGCCTCGAAATTTATCGGTTTTCAGTTTCTAGATTTATCAGCTTCGATTTTCTTTATCACTTTCATTTAATCTGAAAATGACTTCGCGGAACTTTATGTGCACAGTTTCAACTCCACAGCACATTGTGTCTAGGCTTCTTTCAGTGGTGCAGGATCAGCGACTGAAACATGAATAATTTAGGATTTATGGTTAAATATTAGAATAGCAAATGCCAACTCAAAATTCATTATTTCACATTATATTTCACTAGCAATCATAATTCGCGCACTATACGCGCGATAAGTTTCTTTTTAGCAGTCAAATTCTCAATACAAATATTCGGGTGCGCCTTCTAAAAACAAAAATAAGATTCTAGTAATTTCTCTGTTACTAGACATTCTTACATTTTCATCAGAGAAGGTATTAGATTTCTGAAAAATTGAATCCCCCCTTGCCCCGTTTTTGTCAAATTTCCATGTTTTAAGACCCCCTGAATCCGAAAAACAAGTTTTTGCGAATGTTTCTGCCAGCTGTTTTGTATGTATATATTTTTGAGACCACTTTCTCAAGATTTAAAAATTCTATATATGCGGATATCCGTATTACTCGAAAACTCGAATAATATTTACAAATTCCATACCTTTTTGAAGAATTTTCTAGATTTTCGGAAATTTTTGAAGGATTACAGGATCGATATTGTTTTAGAATATTTAAAAAGATTCGAAGGAATGTTTAAAGGATTTAAAAAGATCTTCGGGGATTTAAGTTTAACTGTTTTTAAAATCCCTCTAGGTGTTTCACTGAAGTTTAAAGGATTTCAGGGAATATTATCAGATTTCTAGAAATGTATTGATTTTAAGTGATTTTTAATATTGTAAGGGGTACCAAGAAGAATTGAAAAACATGTAAGGCAATTGAATAGGATTTCCAAGGTTTAAAGAACTTTTAATTCTTTAAATTTCGAAGCCGAAATTTGTTTAATTAATATTAAAATAGTCATAGATCATTGAACATGATAGTATCCGTACAAAATCTACCAAAAAATTGCACACACACAAACAAAATATAAAAGTGGAACAAGAAAAGCGAACTAGACCACCATACCTATATGTTTTTGGTGTTGCTGAATTCGAATCTGCTGTTTTTCAGAAGGTTAGCCTTTTCGCAATTTTTTAAAAATAACATAGGTTGCGAATATGGTGCTCTAAAAATTTCTGTTGCGGCTCTAATTAAGCATTGAACCTTGTATTTTAAGATGATTATTTTTTAAAATAATTCCCGTCGCCTAACTTGAGAGGTAACAGGTTTTTTTTGGGTTCAGTAAACCCAAAAAAATATGGGTCACATTTAAAACTATAAACGTCAAAAATTGATCATGTTCAAATGCAATGCCCGTAAAAAATTAATAACTGTAGAGCAGCATTAAAAACTGTTAATTTTAAATTAGTTTTATCTGTTTAACAACACCAATTCAACAAACTAACAAACAATACATACGTATGGAACAACATACATGCGTATATACTATACGGAACATTTCTGATGAGGCATTTAAAAATTAATTAACTTCAAAGCAAATTTTCGAAAAAAAGAATTATTTAAAGATAAACAACTTTAGTTTCAAGGTCTTAAAACGGAGATTATTTTAGAAATGCACATTTAAAACTACAATTTCACATTTATATTATAAAAATTTTAAACATGATATAAATTTTTAACCAGTATCATATCGCGTAGCATTACGTGCCATTCAAAGTGATTAGAGAGATTCAAAACAAAAAAATGAGATATCTTTAGAAAAAATGCATTGTCATTGTCACTGGTCAGAATGGAAAAATGTTAAATACCGACGAAGCTTCCAAGTTTAATTTCAATTACCACAAAGCGTTAAAGATTAAACAATTCCGAACTTCATTTAAATTTAAAAAGTAATTAAATTCGAATTTTATAATTCAGTTTTTAAGATTAATTAATTTCTAAGTAGTGCTTCGCGAGTTTTAAAATTTAATCATTTTAATTTAAATTGAAAAATTAATCTTAAAAATGAACTATAAAGGATTTGCATGCAAGGGATACAATTTCCTGTTGAAAAGAATATAATATGTCAAACTAATGCATACTAATAATCCGCGTAAAGTGAGTGGATATATAGAATCTATAATGTGGATAATGTAAATGCATAAGCTTGAAGATTATTAAGTATAATATAATTAATAATACAAAATCTGAACAGGTCGTCTGTACAATATCTCACTGGCTTTTTCACTCCTCCGTATGGCTGTAATTATCATCAAATTGCGAAGGACGCTCAGAACAGGGAGTAATGATGAATAATTAATTCTGGTTTTTATTTCGCAATCTCAAGAAAAAGCTCTAGTATTACTAATTAAAATCCAAATATGTGGACGTCCGTGACGAAAAAGGTCCAGGTGTCGAATTCAGTATTCGAGATATTCGCATTTTATACCGTCAGATTCAAAATTGTCCATTTTCGGTTTTTACTAAAAGAAAAATTTTCATTCCAATAATCAAAAAAAGGATTAAGATTTATCAAAAGCCACAATGTTTTTCGTTAATAGACTCTTTACATTATTTCATATATTTATAACATTTTTGTTCATATTTATGAATTTCGGAAAGGAATCGGTAGAATTATCACATTTCTTTCCTCCAAACACGGACAATATTTTTCGTCATTTTCATAATAGACCAGGTTCAAAATTAATTGGCTCGTGAAAGTCAAACCATAATCGTAAATAAACTGAAAACTACGCATTTTCATCAACCTTATAACTCCAGTTAACAAATTAGGTACCCTCGCATAATTAATGGGTCGCTCCAATTCTGGAGCGCAAATTCATAATAATTCCTTAGGATTGTTTAAAAGATTTCTTCCCCTGTTATCGTAAATATATATCAGTTAAATTTGCAGTGATATATTTCAAATGAAATAGGAAAGATAAATAATTCCGATAGAAAATTATGAAATGTAAAGAGTGAATATGGGGTATATATGGTACGTTGTGAAGAAAAGATGCAGCAAGCAATCTATTCAAGAAAAATTCTGTAATTGTGGGTCCGGATGCAATAAGGGCACATAAAATTTTTTCGTGCGAAAACGAAGTCCCCTGGAGGCTTTAGAAAAAATTTTCGAATTTTAATTT
>NC_046662.1:76736549-76738769 GCF_010883055.1 Belonocnema kinseyi | reverse complement strand
ACATGAGTCTGAAAATAATGTTATGCTGTTGAACTTGTCTTTAGCAAATTCTTTTAATACCGCGTATTTGATAAAACTGCAAACAGAGTTAGCACCCTTCTTCACAAATCCCTCAAGAACAGGGAACATGTAACTCTGGTTCGTAGTATGTACATGTACTTTAAATAGAAAAAGCCAGGCTAAACGTAGGTAAAACTGCGCGGACACGGATATTTTTGGTAGTGGCAAATTCTGTGCAAAATCAAATTCACAGCATAGACTATTATTTTCAGAGAGTATTTGCTTTTTAACTTCAAATAAATTTCAGCATTGTTTTTGTGATTAATTACTTCTTCGTTTACCTCTCCATTTGTCTCGTTTTTGTAGCAAGTATTGCACACGTCAGTTCTACGTGATTTAAAACTGAAGCCAACATTTCGGTTAAAATACTTAAAATAAACGGTTTGACTTATTGTCAATTTAGCCCCCGTTTTTTATTTATAATATTTTCCGAATAATTTGTAAAGTTCTATAAGATTTAATGAAGGATTATCAAAATATTTTAGGTTGGTAGAATTTCGTTTGTAATGTGAACTGTGATGTGGAATTGATTCGCAATGCTCTTCAATCATTAATTTTAAATTTTCTGTTAATTTAAGACAACTTTCGCGTACTCCACCTGCCAAAATTTTTAAGGGCTGCTTATTTAAAGTCTTTTTTTGAACATTTTCAACTCTTCTTTTGCTCAAACATAGAAAAGCACAAAAAAATTTCTTACAAATCGGAACATTTTCTTCGTCAGTAGGAAATAAATATATCCAATGAATTAACCGCCTAGTTTTTCACCTGCATTCGTTTGGATAGAATCCTTGCATTTTAACAATCGTCTGAGAAACACATTTTGTTCATTATAGTTCCCGATATTCCAAAAATTTGTATGTACTTTTTCTTGTAGCACATTTGAAAACTTTTGGTAATATTTTTCTCCACAGCAGGATTCAATAGGTTTGAAAGATCTCTCTGGGATTAGAATATCTTTAGTAATACCGTCTTTTTTAGTTTTAGACTTTGTAATGTATTCTTTTCCATAAAGAAATAAAAAATAATGCTATTAACATCGTCATTAAAAATTTTAAATAATTACTTTAGAGTATCTACATATTATATATAGTTCAGTAAAAGAATTATCTAAAAAATCAAGAATAAAAAAAGTCATAAAATATTAAATTTATGATTAAAATTTATTTAAAAATTGTATTGACGGTTTCCAATCGTACCTGATTTCTGGAACATTTTTTCTTATTTTTAATCCACGAATCTTCATTTCTAGTTCTTTTTCTACCTTGTTTCATTTTAATATCTTTTTCTTTTCAATTAATATTCTCAAAAATCTCAGTAATCTCAAAAAAAATGCTTTTCCAACTATTATAAGAAACAATCACTTTGCTGATTCTATGCTTTATTTGTAGAATTTTATAGAAGATGACAAAAAAAGTTACTGTTGTGCATTTGTTTTGGTAAGATTGACTTGAACTTCACGTCGTTCGCTGCAGCGCGTACGTAGCCTGCCAGGCACGTTTTTGGGCAGCGTCAAGATTATCGCTTGGATTTTAAAACATTCATAATTTTTGAACTATTAATCCAATTGATCTAAAACTTTCCGGAAAACTTCTTCGAACCTTAGTGAACAACTTTCTCACTGAAAGCTTTCCCTAGCTTAAAATTCGTTCGCTAAACGAGGCGCTTGAAGGCTAAAATTCATGATTTTAGCATTGTCTTAAAAAAAAATTAATAACTTTTTTGTTTATTACAATATTCTCGTTTTTCTTTCTTAGATAGTTTCAGAAGACTTAAATACGTACTATGTAATGGGGAAATTTGGAAATGATGAAAATTGGCTAAATTAGCATGAGTTGAAATGAAAAAAGATTGGAAATTTTCGTTTTCAAAAAATCCACTTTTTACCAATTATCTCAAAAACTACAAAACCTATAAATTGTTGCAAAAGGAAAAAAAGATGCGCCTTGAAATTCTCTACAAGTATCAGTCTTTAAAATTGAAATTAGAGAGATTTTTAAAATTGACACTTAGGACAATACTTCTCAGGCTGAATCCGGCCGTGTCCCCTTTTGGTCGCCAGCAGTTCAATTGTGGGTCCGGATGCAATAAGGGCACATAAAATTTTTTCGTGCGAAAACGAAGTCCCCTGGAGGCTTTAGAAAAAATTTTCGAATTTTAATT
>NC_046662.1:76729244-76736449 GCF_010883055.1 Belonocnema kinseyi | reverse complement strand
TTGGCACATATTCGCAAAAGCTGAAAAAATTAGAACGAATTGAAACTGAAGCTGAATATGTAGAAATGATTCGCAATGCTCGTTCACCTTCATTTACAATGGCCGAGAAGTGTGAAGATCTTCTGCAGGATTTTGAAAAATGTTTCAAAGGCAAAATGTGAAAGCCAAAAGATTTCCAAATCACCTAAGCGTTCGTTTTGCATGTTTTTCCTGATGGAAAAGTGGATGTTTTTGACAACTATGAGTTGCAAAATCCAACCACTTTTTTCTTTAAACCTACGCTTAAACTAGAAAATCTTTCGAAAAGTCCTCCGCCCCGAATTGGATTAAAAGCTGCCAAAATAAAGGATGTAAAAAATCTCTTCCAGCATTTAAGCGCTAAAGGAAAAGAATTTTTTGAATAATATTTTTTAAAAGTACAAACTCAGAATCCAGATGCCGAAGAAACTGAAGAGAGTGACGAAAATGACTAAAAGTAGTTTCTAATAAATATTGTTTGATTAATTTATTCTTGTTCAATAATATGCATAATATTATATGTTAAATGTTTAGTCATAAATTATTTTAATGATAATATCTGGAGTTACTGTTGTGCATTTGTTTTGGTAACATTGACTTGACCTTCACGTCGTTCGCTGCAGCGCGTACGTAGCCGGCCAGGCATGTTTTTGGGCAGCGTCAACCGCTTGGATTTTTAAACATTCATAGTTTTTGAACTATTAATCCAATTGATCTACAACTTTCCAGAAAACTTCTTTGAACTTTAATGAACAACTTTCTCACTAAAAGCTTTCCGTAGCTTAAAATTCGTTCGCTAACCGAGGCGCTTGAAGGTTAAAATTCATTATTTTTGCATTGCCTCAAAAAAATTTAATAACTTTTTTGTTTATTACAATATTCTCGTTTTTCTTTCTTATATAGTTTCAGAAGACTTAAACACGTACTTTGTAATGGGGAAATTGGGAAATGATGAAAATTTGCTGAATTAGCGTGAGTTGAAATGAAAAAAGATTGGAAATTTTCGTTTTCAAAAAATCCACTTTTTACCAATTATCTCAAAAACTATAAAACCTATAAATTTTTGCAAAAAGAAAAAAAGATGCGCCTTGAAATTCTCTATAAGTATCAGTCTTTAAAATTGAAATTAGAAAGATTTTTAAAATTGACACTCAGGACAATACTTCTCAGGCTGAATCCTACCGTGTCCCCTTTTGGTCGCCAGCGATTCAATTAAACCACGTCTTTCTGTCTGCGTATAATTTTTTCCTTCCCAACCCCACAATTTAATTTCTGTTCGCAATGTCTATTTACATGAAGTCGTTTGTTTAATTGATTTAAAGCGAGTAAAATTATTGCATGACATTGGCCGAATTTAAGTAATGGAGTTTATCGACTGAATACTGAACTTTATAAAAATAAGATAATAGAAGTGCACATCCTGTAAATATAATCCTCGGAAATTAACACTGAATTTAATTAAGTTAGGATTTGTCGATTCAGTATTTGAAAATTTATTCTCTCTGTAATTAAACGAGATTTGAATGAGTGATCACTGATCACTTTTGTCACCCAATTAGGAAGTTCTGATCCGCAACAAATAATTTGAGGTTGTTCTGTAGAGATGAATCAGCAGAGGTAAATCAGAAGCGAATTAAACTTGAATTTCGATTTCTCAGTGGATTGCACTGATTCCATTGCTTCATCTTAGTAGATTTAAAGGAAACTTCTTCGATACTTTTCTATTTCATAAAGTTATTAATGTTTCCAAGTTTTCCTTTTTCTGTGAAATAATTATTAACTTTCTCCATTCAACTTTATAAATACAAAGATTTTAAATGAGCGAAAATTCATACGAAGTTTAGAAATATTTACTTTGTCAAGAATATCACACGGTTCAGAATTTAATTACACGTCACAACGTAAGATTGAGATTTGTCTTAAGTACACAAACTGTCAAATACGGGCATGTGTCTAAGCATCAGAATTCGAGACCAAACCTCAATTAGCATACTCATGTGAAACATTATTACCAGTTTAATTAAATTCTTCTATTAACCGAAAATTTTCGTCAATCGTCAAAATTATTGATACATGAAAGCGTATATTTTAACTCGCAAGTTATTTAAAATAAACTATATCCATATACAAATAATAAATAAAAATTGGTAAACCACTAACTGATAGTTTACTACAAATACAATTTTCTTATTCCATTTGTTTGTATTATTAAGAAATATGATTTATTTTATAATATTTGTATATTATTTTGATTAGGGTTAAATATGAAAATCAATAAATATCAAAGATAATTTAAACAACGGTCTATTTTTGTTTTTAGCAATAAAATTCTCAATAACAAATTTTTGGTTATAATTAATTAACTATTAGTTTATGCCTTGCAAATGCTTTAAAATTATTTATAAAATTAAGACAAATAAACTGATTGCTAATTGTAAATAATGTTATAAGAGATAGTGAAACTTCATTAAAAAATAGCTCAAATTTCAATTAATTATTTAAAAAAAGTTACACGAATTTTTGCGTTTTTAGTTTTATTGACCAAAGACTGAATTTATTAATTGAGCAATTCCTTCCAACTTTTTTATGATTTCTTTAAAAATGAAAATCACTTAAGAAAAATGTTGTTAAGAAAAAAAAAATAACTTCATGATACCTGAAAAATATTGATAAATTTTTTGATTATTAGGATTGAATCATAATTGCAGATTTGATCAACAATTGAAGCTATTGCACAAAAATACAAGTAGATTTGGTTACATAAACATTTTCAACCAGTGCTGCCAGAACGATCTACAAATTTACCCCCACCATACATACCGCTTGGGAGCCGCAAATCAGAAGGTTCATGAATTAGTTTTCTGCAAAAAAAAATTAATTTGGAAGAAAATACATAAATTTTAAAAAAATGGTTAAAATTGTTTTCAATAAAATAGTTAAATTTTCGAAAAAAAATGAATTTTCTACCAAGAAAGACGAGTATTCAATAAAATACAAAAAATTTCAACTAAAAAAGATCAATTTTAAATGAAATATAGAATATTTAAAATTATTTGAAATCGCTTGAAATTATTGAAATGAATTGAAAATTCCTTGGAATGTTTTAAAATATCCTAAAATAGTTTAAATCCTTTAAAATCTCTTGACATTTTTCAAAGCTTTTAAAAATTCCTTGCAATTTTAAAAATACCCTAAATTATTTCAAATCCTTTAAAATCTCATACTAAATTATTGAAATCAATTGAAAATGCCTTGGATTCTATTAAAATATCCTATAGATATATCAAATCCTTTAAAATCTCATATTGGATTACTGTAATAAATTGAGAATTCCTTGAAACCTTTTAAAATACTCTCAAATATTTCGAAACCTCTAAAATCTTTTGAAACACATTGACATCTTTTAAAGATTTTTAAAGTACTTTAGATTTTTTTTAAATAAACTTCTTTGGAATTTTAAAAATACCCTGAATTATTTCAAATACTTTAGAATCTCATACTAAATTAATATAATTGAAAATTCCTTGAAATCTACTAAAATATTCTAAAATATATCAAATCTTTTAAAATCTCATAAAAATTAAGGCAACCAATTGAAAACTCGTTGGAATCTTTTCAAATTCTCTCAAATCCTTCAAAATCTTTTGAAATCTCTTAAAATTTTTTTAAGCTCTTTAAAATATCTTGAAATTTAAAAAATACCCTAAAATATTTCAAACTCTTCAACATCTCACATTAAATTTCTGTAATCAATAGAAAATTCATTGGAACTTTTTGAAATTTAAAATTTAAAATGCGATTGCGAAAATATTATAAAAATTTAATTATAGGATCTAAGCCTATATTTTTCTGTGAACATATTTTAACAAATATTTTGTTTATTTACTATGTTTTCATTAGCATTTTAGTCCTGAAACTCATTTCTCCGTTTGATTTAACATTTAGATTTTAATTTTTTCATTGCTTTGTTGTTAGATTTTTTTTATGTTTATAAGCTCATACTTTGTAAATATTTCATTCTGATCGAGGAAAATATAATCCTTAGAAATTTTCAACTTAACAAATATTATGAAACTTAATTGTTTTAGTATTTAGTTTAAAAGCCTTAAAATATTATTTTCCAACTTAAAATATGAGACAATTTTTTTTTTCATCAATTATTTTTTTTACGAACTCAAGCGAATTCTGAAAAAATTTAATTTCAAAAAGTTGTATGTCCAATTCTTTAGAGCAAGTTGAAAATTTCTTCAAACTGCCAAAAGAACGTTAATTTTTAGAAAAACTGAAAAATGTGTTTTACCAAAAAGGCCAACTTTAATTTTTCCCTTGAGATTTTTTAGATTAATAGTAATATGAAGGAGATCCTGTGAATTTCGTTTCCGCTGAACTAGGTAGAGAAAATTCAAAAAATTTTTAATTTCTGACACTTAATGATCAGAATTTTGTAAAGCCCACGGTTTGTAAGGCCCAACGTTTTCTAAATTTTTGTCTAAAACGTTAAAGAATTTCTAGTAGTTTCAAAAGATTTTAAAGGATTTTAAGTATTTGAGGATGTTTTATAAGGTGTCAAGGAATTTTCAATTTATTTTGATAATTTAAAGGAATTGCAAAGAATTAAAAAAATTCCAAAGTACTTTAGAAGTCTTAAAAAAAAAGTTCTAGGTATTTCAGAAGATTTTGAAGGATTTGAAAAATTGGGGAGAATTTTAAAAGACTCCAAGTAATTTTCAATTGATACAGTAATCTAATATCATATTTTAAAGGATTTGATATATTTTAGAATATTTCAATAGATTTCAAGGAATTTTAAATTCCCGGTAATAAGGCGTTGAATAAAGAAAAATTAATATTTTCACATTTCAGCGTAAAAGTGAAGATTATTCTATTATTTTGAATGCGCGATTTTTCCATCTGTCTAAAATGTCATCATAAAAATAAGATATTTTAGAAACTAATTTATTTCTATTTCCATAGCGATCGCCGCATAATTTCCTATTCCCCAAACTAGAACTTTTTTTCAATATATTTAATTCATTTTAATTTTACCGACAGATAACCTCACAGAGATGTATTCTATTCCTCAAAAGTGTTCATATTGTAAGATTATATAATTCCTTCTGATAAGTTCACAAAATATGTGTGATAAATTCTTTTAAATCCTTCACGTGGAATATAAGCTTTGAAAATTTAATTGTAATTAATTCAAGTGCGCCTCTCTAGAGTTTAAATTATTTTAATTCACACATTTAAATATATTTCTTTGATGCATTTTTTATGACGTTATAGAAAGATTTATTAATGAAAATAGGTTAAATAAATGCTTTCGTTAAATTTTACTAAGTCGATTGAGAGGAATAAGATTTTCACTTTCTCTGTTCCCGTTGGGGGATTTTTAGACGGAGGAAAAATTGCGTATCAAAAGGAATACAAATTCTTAATTTTTATGAATTCAACGCTTATTACTGAGTTGATTATAATAATTTAGTACAAGATTCTAAAGGATTTGGAATATTTCATGGTATTTTTTTAATTTCAAGGAATGTTCAAGAGCTTAAAAAAATTTCAAAAGATTTTAAATATTTGAGGATGTTTTAAAAGATGTCAAGGAATTTGCAACTTGTTTTTATAATTAAAAGGAGTTTAAAGGAATTTAAACAACTTTAGCAGAGTTATTTGAAAAAATTCCAAAGTACTTTAGAAATCTTTAAAAGATGTCAATGTGTTTCAAAATATTTTTAAGGTTTCGATATATTTGAGAGTATTTTAAAAGATTTCAAGGAATTCTCAATTTATTATAGTGATTTAATATGAGATTTTAAAGGATTTGATATATCTTAGGATTACTTTAGTATTTTTTATTTTTTAGGATTATTTAGTATTTTATTAAACATTCCTTTTTTTATTATACAGTTCAGCCTTTTGGATAAAAATTTAACTTTTTCTTCAAAAACTTAACTATTTTGTTGAAAAAAATGTTAACCATTTTACCTTAAATTTATGTATTTTCTTCCAAATTTATTTTTTTGGCAGAAAACTAATTGTTTTAGTTAAAAGTTGAACTATTATTATTAATAAATAGTCAACCAGTCATTAATATTGATATAATATTTTATGATTATAATATTAACATGAATAATATACAGGGTGGACACGCTGGGGCTTACATACATTGCGAGTTGAATGCTACCCGAATTGCATAACAGCAGGGCAGAAGCCATTATACAGGGGTATTTTCATATTTTGCGCCTTTAAAGTTTCATTCGGATTGGCCATTCCGTCAAGTCCGTGCATCTTCCGATCAAGTTTATGATAGTTTCCATGGTTGCGTTCGAAACTTCAAACGGATACAAGTGTCAAAACAATATAGGTTATGTTATATAGTAATTACAAATAATAAAATTTTTTAATTAATAATGAAGTGAGACATGTGAACTGAGAAGTAAACGTAATTTTTTTTCTTTGCTAATACCATTATAGAATAACTGCTCAGTGACAAATAGTGTAAAATATTAATAATATTCTGCGCTTTCAGTGGGCGAAGAGTGAATGGTGTTTAACGCTTATTTTTACTGCATAAAAAAAGGTATGTTATAAATAGACAGGATATGTTTTAAATAAAGTGAATGAAATATTACATGCATAAACTTTAAATTGACATTGCCTATATTTACTGACAGCGACTAGGGAAAACAAGTGAATCTGAACATAACCGCTTGAGGTTTTGAACGGAACCATGGAAACTCACATAAACTTAATCCGAAGATGCACGGACTTGGCCGAATGGCCTATTCGAATATGGCCGAACGCGAAATATGAAAATACCCCTGTAAAATGGCTTCTCCCCTGCTATTATGCAATTCGGTTAGCATTCAACTTGTCATGTATGTAAGCCCCAGCGTGCCCACCCTGTATATAATAGTAATAATATCCATTATGCATATTATACACACCTGAAAAACATAACCTCAAAATCGACTCATGCATGAAATGAAGAATCACGCGAAACATTAAATTCGCCAATTTCTTCCATTTCTTTCCAATGGGGATCGAGATGTAAATAGTAGACCACTGATGTCTTCCGAATCTTTCAGACCGGTAATCATCGTACCGCAGAAACCGCGAAGTCGAATCTTGCATTTTCGGCTTAAACACGAACTCATAGTACGGTAATCATACACCTTCTATTT
>NC_046662.1:76717942-76729234 GCF_010883055.1 Belonocnema kinseyi | reverse complement strand
CAGCACTGTTTTCAACCTAACAAAGTTTTTTTTTAAAAGATACTTAGGTTTCTCCTTCAGAATGTCAAGTTATTAACAAATCCATTTGCAACTACTGCAAATTTAATTTGTGATCGTTATAGTGGCAAAATATTACCTTGTTCTTGCAAATACAGGTTTTAAATTATCTACTTAGACAGTAGAAAGAAACTATTTTTCTTGAATAAAAAAAATGTATTCATTGCCGTCAGTTCTTTAATACTGAGGAATAGATAATTTTAATTTTAATTGTGTGGTATACCAGATATTAAGATTTCAAAGATTTCACAATGTTTCAAAAGATTTCAGAGGATATCTTTGTAGTTTGAAAAGTTTTAAAAAATGTTAACGTTTTCGAAGCAAATCGAAATATTTGAAGCTATTTGTAATTATTTCAAGTGATTTTAGAAGATTTTAAGACATTTCAAAGGATTTCCAGGAATTTTAGACTAAATTCAGAGATTATAAAAACAGTTATGAGACTTCGAGGGATTTAAAAAGATTTCATTCGATTTCAAATCATTTCTAGATATTGTAAGTAAATGCGAAATATTGCCAAGATTTTTCAAAAATATATAAGTTGTAATCGGTTTAGGATGGTTTCAAAGGACCTTTAGAGATTATAAAAGATTTTACAGCATTTTTCAAAAACATTACAAGTAACTTTAAAATACTTCAAGAGATTTCACAGATTTTCTAAGGATTTCCAGGAGATTCAAGAATATTGCAAGGGTTTTTGCAAAAATCATTAAAAATGTCATGGCTTATAGAAGGACTTTATGGGATCTCATAGCATTTCAAGGAGATTTTAATGATTTTGTAGAAGTTGATAGTGATTTCAAAATATTTTACAGAATATTATAAATCTTCGAAAGGTTGCAAGTGGTTTAAAAATATTTCAAGGTATTTTCAGAAATTTCTAGAGGGGGTTTTACATGATTTCAAGTAAATTCTATTCATCTTAAGGAATTTTAGAGGATTTCTAGGGATTTGAACAAGACTGATTTGAATTTATGAACTTATAAAATTTTTCAACTGATTACTACGAAATATAAAAATGTGTTTTAGCTATTGAATGGTATTTGAAGGATATGTATACGATTTCATAAGCATTCCAAACATTTCAAGATATTTTATGAAATTCGAAAAGGTTTCAAAGGTTTCAAAGATTTCAAGAATATTCAAACCCGCATTTAATGCTACGGCATTTAAGTATTTTAAAATACACAAATATTTATTTCTATTTTTTTATAGGGCTAGTGGTCATATTTTAATTATAAGAACTTATAAGTAAAGTGTTTAATTGATTAAAATTACGTTTCCAAGACTAATTTAGCTCTTTTCAGTGAAATTAAACTTAGTACTTAAGAAAATATGAAAATAGTGAAGAATGGCGCACATGGCGCACGTGCCCGTTTGCTGAATACATTATACTTAATGTAATTTAAAATTTACTTTAGAAAAAATTTATTAAATTAAGCGCTCATAAAAAAAGCTTCGTAACCTATTAAGTGGTTAAGGAATTCATTCAAATCTCACTCTAATATTCCCCTCCCATCCCTTTCTCACGTCTTGTCGACGCTCGTCTCGGTCACCGTCTCCGTCTCGTGTCTCGTCTTGCCTCTTCTCGTCTCGTCTTGTGACTCGTCATCATCTCGTATCTCGTCTTGTGTCTCGTCCTTTCCCAACTTTTCTCGTCCTGTCTCGGAAAAAGGTATGACATGCAGAGGGACAAACACTCGAAAGAAACTATAAGATTTGCTGTCTGGGCCTTCGTACCCCTAAACACTTCAAAATGGTTAAAAAGTGTAGCCGGAATCTTATCTTGAACAATTTTCATTATACAGTAAACCCCAGGAATAAATTTTATTTTTAAATTAGATAAAAACGCTGCAATTATTTATTTGACATATGTGATCACCGAAAAAATTTCCTCCATAAATTCGAAAATCCTTGCAGAATACATAAGCTGCACTTTGATTAGTTTATAGTGATTGTTTTTGTTATTGAACCTAGACGCAGCCGTTCGACGTATCGCATATGTCAAATAAATATTTACGTGAGTTAAATTTTACCTTTCGTTAGATAAACCTGCTGCAGCGTTTTTATAAAATTTAAAGACAACATTTATTCCTGGGGTTTACTGTATATCAGGCTCCTGTGTGAGCCGATACTAAAAATTAAAAATGTGAAAGCATAAATTCGTAAGAGGAAAATTAAACTACGCGATAGAAAAACAGAAAGTGTGAGACGAATGTGACGAAGGGTGGCAAGGGTGGAGGATTAAGTTTGAATGGGTTTATTATGTCAGAAAGTGCGATTCTACTCTGCGAGAGAAGAGAACTTCTTCAACGATTTAACTGTGACACCGGATGCATTTAGATGGTGAAATTAGGATTTTTCATGAATGGGGATCTTGAAGAATGGTAGGGATGGATAATGGTAGGAAAATGCGAGATACATTACCGGCAAGAGGAGGGGAATTCTAAGTCGTACGACTTACAACGATCGTTAGATGCAATGGCGCTGAGAATCTTTTTTTTACAACTTCTATTGCTTGTTACTTATTGTCTATCGTAACTGCAATTCATTTAATGCCCTTCAAACTAAATGACTGAAAACATACTTTTCTACATGAACAAAGAAAAAAAGTATTTTAACGTATAAGAAAGGATGAATTTAAGAATTTCCTCTAATACTCACAGTAAATTTCGAAATCAATTAAATATTCATACTGAATTATAAAATCGATCGAAATGTGCCAATTTTCATTTGCTATGCATTTCGAAGAAAAAACCTAAACATAAAAAAAAACTGTTGCAAATAATCGTTACGTCAAGTTAAAAATTACGGTTAGTAATATGGTAAATAAATTTTAACAAGCTTTTCGCATTTTGCAAAATATGACCCCGCAACGGTACAGTTCAATAATAATTTAACAACTTGAAAAATCACTTTCATATTCCCGGCTTCATATTTGTTTCCTCATTTCCTTTTTTTCACATTTTTTAAAGAATTCTTGTTCTTTCCTTTGTGTTCATGAAACTTCCCCTGTTTCTCCTTTTTCTTGTTTTCCGCTTGAATACGAAATGAATTAATAGAACCCAATCATAAATTCTAACTAGTTTTGGTAAAAAGTAAATTTTTTGGTTTCACAAATATACTATTAAATTTTTGGTTCGGTTATCAACTAAAGTTTGAGCTATTTCAATTTTTGTTAAAAATTAATTTGTCTTAGTTAAAGATTCAAGTATTTGGTTGAAAATTTTTGTATTTTATTATAAACTTTTCTTTTTTATGTTGAACACTTTTGTGGTAAATGAATTTTTTAACTTAAAATGTAACTATTTTTCTTTCGGTTGAAAACTTATATTTCTAATTCAAAATTAATATTTTGGTATAAATGTATACTATTTGTATGAAAGAAAACTTTTTGTTTGCAAATGAACAACTTTGAAAGAAAATTATACTATTTGGTTAAAACTTAAAACTACTCATTTAAAAAATTAAGTACTTAGTACAAAATTAAGTTATAAGAAAACATATTTTTGATTTGGTGAAAATTCTTCTCTTTGGTTTCATCCTTTTGACTGAAAATTGATCTGTTGTTGAAAAATAAAAATCTTTGGTTACAATTTAAACTGCTGCATTAAAAATTATCTTTTGAACCTCCTGATCTGAAAATGTAATTATTTTGTGGAAAAAATGTTTTTTATTGAAAATGTATGATTTATAAGTCTTTTGGGTACAACATTAATCATGTTTGTTAAAATTTTGTTTTTAGTTGATGATTCAACTACTTGGTTAGAAATTTATTTTATTTTTGGTTAAATTAAATTGGGTGAAAATTCTCTTTTTTCTAATTAAAAAGTAATTTTAATTCATCTTATTGGATTGAAAATTGATGTTTTATGAAAGAAATTGCAAATTGAACTATTTAGTCAAAAATTGAACTATTTTGTTATAAATATAATTATTTGGTGAAAAAGATCACTATTTCGTCAAAGTTACTTTTTTTGTTGGAAAATTAACTTTTTTGTTAAAAATTCATCCTTTTGGGTTGAAAATATACCTTTTGCCGTAGAAATTTGGTCTTTGTTGTTTGAAAATGAACTGTTTTATTGCAAATTAACTGTCGTTGAAAAAATAAATCTTTATTGCTTGAAAATTTATCTCTTCTGTTGCAAATGCAATATATAATGACTTGATATTTTCAGAATTTAGTGGGTTTCATATTGAGTTCAATACCTATATTGTCTACATTAATGTTATTTCAATTAAATTGTTCCTCCACTATTTCCCTCTTTTAGTAAAAAGTCACTCTATTTTGAGAGAATTTTGGTCACTGAATTCTCTAGAAACGTAAAGAAAAACAGAGAATAAAAGTGAAATCCATTTTTAACCAAAAGATTACGTGATTTTATGATGGCGGAGGGGTTCAAAAATAGACCTAAATTGGTCGGTCGTACTTTTTTCTAGTAGGGTTCGTATGAGAGCGGGTGAGGGGGTAGTTAGGTTTAAGGAGAGAAAGTAAAGAAGGGGAAGTAAGGTTGGGGAAGTAAGGGAGGGGAAGTATGGTTATGGTCAATTTGTTGAGGGAATCGGGCGAGAGAAATATTCCTTAATAGGCTACGAAACCATTTTTCGTAGGCGCATTACGCCCACGTTGGCAGATTTTTGTTCTCTTTTCGTCAATCATTTAAAAATGGCTCAATTTTTAAAGTTCGCTGTTCACAAGAAACATGTTTAAATTACTTCCTTCGTATTAGATCTAAAACAGTTTAAAACTGACGAGAAAAATAAAATATTCAATGGTCCCTTATTTTCAAAAAGTAGTTGCCTTTCATAAGAATGCAGGCTCGTAAAGCGGAAAATAAAAATGATAAAGTAATAATACATCGTGACAGACTCTCTGGTGGTTACGAAGTACGTATATTATTCGATTTATGAGGCGGTGAGATTGCTATCTGAGATACCCACTAGCGTGCACTTTCTGCAGATGATAAATGAAAAATGCAAACGCATTATTTGCGTAAAAATCATAAAGAGAGTGGAAAATTCACAGACTGAAATGTTGCTGTGGAGAAGCAGTGATTTCTCCTAGGTAAAGGGGAAAGGGAAAGCTAGAATGGAAAGAGGGAATAAGAGCGAGTACTCGCAAGTCGTAAGTCGCCCGATACGGCTCAACGTACTTTCTTACAAAAGCCGCGATTTAGGGAGTTTTGGGGTCAGAGAGTCTGAAGAACCTTTGCAATCTGGATGAACAGAAACTACTATCGACGACAAGAAAAATCCGGCTTGAGATCGTCTATCATAATTTTATTCGAAGCTTAGATTCATTTTAAATTAGATTATGTTCTTTTCAGCATGTAACTTCCTGCAAGACTATGCAAGATTAAATTTAGTTTTTTTTAAGTTTATTAGAATTTAAAGTTATTTCACTTAAAAGTAAGATCAGTTGTATTATTTAAAAAACGAATATCAGGTTTCTATATACATTTAAAAAGGTATACATTTGAATACGAATATTTAAAAATATAAAAACATTTTACTTGAATTAGGCTGTTTTCAAAGTTCAGTACCCACATTTTGAAGGTTTAAGTTTAAATTTAAATTAACCCCTTCGTTGGCAGAGAGAATTCGACAAAAAGTGCCAAAAATGGCAGGAAAATTCTTTATCCTAAAAATTTTCATCCTCCTGTTTTGGGGTCGCTGAATCCGAATTTGAAGTCAAAATTCAGAAATTGAAAATAGCGGATCTAATATGGCGGACCATAATACAAAAAAAAACGGCATATTTTGGATAAATCTGGGTACTTACGGGCTTTTGGGGTCGCTGAAACCGAAACTGAAGTCAAAATTGGAAAATTTAAAATGGCGGACAATAATACAAAAAAAGGCTTGATTTGGATAAAGCTTCGTACTTATATGATATTTTGGTTGCTAATTATGAATCTGGATTAAGAATTGGAAAATTTAAAATAGAGAGACTAAACCATACAAAGTAGATCCTACTGCTGGCTTCGTAGAATTTACTGAACAGAGTAGTAGGATCACAGGATAAGCTTTACACAAATCTCGGTTAAACTTTCTTTTTTTTCGATGACAAACACATGTATTTTGAAAGACGCAAAGTTGGTCGAACAAAACTTTATCGCTCTAAAAAATTTGCTGCAACAAGTTTTATTGTTAGTTTTTTCTGTGTAGCTTATACTCTTCCAGTACTCTCCATGTGTTACTGTTACATTATTCGCGAGGCAAACTTCTAATCTGTTTCACTATTTTGAACCATCACCAACTCAGGTAACAATGTATTTTAATCTACGTAATTATTTATCATATTTTTTCTGACTAAAATTACTAATCGTTAATATAATTATTTAGGTTAAGAACCTTTGAAAAAGGTACACATGTGTATTGAAACGTAAGGAGGATTAAAAGGAGTTTTTTCTATTTAATAAATATCTGAGTTTCAAAGAAAATGTTTTTTTGACTCGTAATTTTATTTTGATTTACGATTGTCGTTTAGTTATTTAGAAAAAACGAATAACGCTATACGCTATTGAGCAGCTTTAGAAAACAATATTACAGTATTATTACACAAAAGTAGACTGAGGTCCCACACCTTCGTTGTGCTCCCCCACTACGCTTTGCTTCACCTCTTGTAGGTGGCGTCAAAATGAGTTCCGCTAAAAAAAAAGATAGAAATTTGAAGATAATGACGTTTCATTGGTGGAAAGCACTTCCTCTGCACTGACAACAGCTCTGATGAAAACTTCACCTATGATGATGATGATGATCGGTTGCATGAACAAAGCGACACCGAAGATGACGGGATTGTTGAAACTTTAGGCGATCAAAATAATGATTCTTTCGAAGATAAATCGAATATTCCTCCAGTAACACGTTTGGAGAAATTTATGAACGATCTACGTTTATAATTGCACAATTTACACGGGGAAGGATGAGAGTAAGTCCAAAGCAAAGACAGCAATTGTTATATCTGGGGAAACAGTTAATGAGATGCTTGGTAATCTTGCAATACAGGTTCGATGCTTATACATGGATAACTGGTATACCTCTCCATTACTGTTCAAACAGATTGTTGATGAAAAAACCAACGCCTGCGGGACTGTTAGGATGAACCGAAAATACTTACCTAAAGTAAATACGACGCACATGAAAGTTGGCGATATGAAGGTGTTGCATACACCTCAGTTGTGCTTGATTGTTTGGAAAGCTAAGAAAGTCGTAAGCATGCTTAAAACTCATGAATGCCCTGTCATGATGACATCTGTTAAGATAAACCGATGTACAGGACTGTATCAACAAAAAACAAATGAGGTAATCTCCTACAACAATAATATGGGCGCATTGGATTTATCCGATCAAATTTTACATTCTTACGAAGTGCTACGCAAGACTGAAATGGTACCAAAAGGTGTTTTTCCACTTCTTGGATATGGCTGTTTTTAATGCAAACGTTGTATACAATTCTTTTCACCCTGAAAAAAGGTGAAAAAGATTCAGCTCAATTTTAGACTCGCGTTAGTTGATGAACTCATTAAAGAACATTGTGACCAAGAAACTACAACTACACACAAAGCTTTCTCTCGGACACTACCGTACAATGTACAAAGTGCGATAATATACCACTTTGCCTTGCGGGCTTTATAAATTATCACACAAATCGACAAGTGTTTTAAAAGTAGTACTTATTCTGAAAATCAAAGTTGTTCCCGAAGATTTTTTTCAATTATTCTAGTTAAAAATTCATAATATAAAATAATGATAAAAAAGATTTGAAAATTAAAAAAATAAATAAAACCAAAAAACACACAATAAACACGAATGAAAAAAAATACAAGAAAGAAAAAACGAAAAAATGAAAAAAAAAACAACCAAAAAAATGAAAAAAAAGGAGTGTTGAATCCTACCGTTGCAGGCTCCTTCTGGCACACTCCGGGGTCGTCAATAAATTCACCAGCTAAAGCAGGGGGTTACAAAACGTTCAGATTCGTAATTAGGGACCTAAATAACATATAAGTACGAAGATTTATTCCAATCAAGATGTTTTTTGTATTTTTGTCCGCCATGTTGGATCGCCCATTTTGAATTTTCGAATTTTGACTTCAGATTCGGATTCAGCGACGCGAAAAACCTGTAAGTACCGAGATTTATCCAAATCGAGCTGTTTTTTGTATTTTCGTCCGTCAAATTGGATCCGCAATTTTGAATTTTCAAATTTTGACTTCGAATTCAGGTTCAGCGACCCCAAAAACCTTTGTGTACCGAGATTTATCCAAATCGAGCCGTTTTTTGTATTTTCGCCCGCCATATTAAATCCGCCACTTTGAATTTTCGAATTTTGCCTCAAAATTTGGATTCAGCGACCCCAAAAACCCCCGAGTAAGACTTGAATGCAAAATCGGAGTGGGTTAAATACGAAAAAAGAAGATTGACGCATTTTGCGTCAATTCCACGCAGTGGTTAATGAACATTAACTTTAAATTAACTGAATTTGCAGTCATAAAGCGAGAATTAACTTGGATTCAATCAATTTCACTTGAAAGTGGAAAAATTCCCAGTTAAACTGAATTCATTTCAGAATAGCTGCGGTTTCTTATAAATTTAATTTCATTTATCTTTAATTTTACTATAAAGTTGTAAAAAATTATGCATTTAGAATTCTTCTGAATTCTGGTGCATTCAGGTGAATGCCGCGAATTTTCATTTTAATTATTTTGTAATTATCTTGAATACAATTTACTCGAATGAACTAATGTAATTTACTTGAATTCAACTTAGTACAATTCATTTTAATTTAGCAAAAATTAACGTATATTCAGTGAAATTGGCCATGTTGAATTGGATTCACTAGAATTATATTTCTTTCCTGATTTCTTCCTTAACTAGCCTTGAATTCAATGTCGTAAAATATTATTGAATTTAGGAGAATTTCACTGACAAAAAATATTTAAATTTGAATAAATTCACATGAATTCAGCCAAATTCCCTAGGATTTAATAGAAATCACTGGAATCAAGTAGTCATTTGAGTTTAGTAGAAATTCAGCATAAATGATTGAAATTTACTTGAATTTTTTATAATATATTTAAGTTTAGTAGAATGCTCAGAAATTTGACAAAAATCATTTTAATTAGACTTAAACTTAATTCAGCCGAAGATACTGGAGTTTAGTAGAATGCATTTGATTGCAGTAAATTTTACTTAAATTCAGTAACACTTGCCCTAATTGAATTAGATTGGCTATAATTTTCGGATTATTTATAATAGCTTTTAAGCATCTAAAATTCAATGACTTGTTGAATGCTTGCTTGTTAAGTGCCATTTCAATGTATATGAATTTACTTGCATTCGGTAGAATTTATTTAAATTTAATTATTAATATTGAAATTTATTAAAACTTGTTTAAGCTTATTAAGATTCAGTTGAAATACATTGTGAATTAATTATGAAGTATGAGAATAATAACTTGAATTCCATGTGATACTTCTTCAATCAGTGTAATTTACTCAATTATAATACAATTAAATAATATTCACTTAAATTTCACATAAATTATTGTTAATTAGTAGAATTTTTAGGGCTCTAGTAGAGTTCATTTGTATTTAGTAAAATTCAATTAAATTCAATCAAGTTTGCCATGATTGAATTGAATTCGATATAATTTTTAAATGATTTCCAATTCCCTTTAAATAGATTTGGATTCGTTGATTTAAAATACTATTGAATTCATATTAATTAATTTGCATTCAGTAACATTTATACACATTTAGTGAAAATTATTTAAATTTAGGCGAATTAATTCGAGTTCTGCGGTATGCAATACAGGTTAGTTAAATCCAGCTTAAATTAGTTCTGAACTCATTATGAACTACGAAAATAATAACTTGAATTTGACATAATTCTTTTTTAATCGGTATAAATTACTCGAGTTTTAATAGAATTTATTAAAATTTAATAGAATTTCACCGTATTCACTTAAATTTTGCATAAATAATTGGATTTTTCTAAAATCTCCTGAAATTTAGTAGAATTAATGTTAATTCATAAAAATTCACTTAAATTTAGTAATATTCACCATAATTAAATGAAATTTACTATAGAATTTTCTTGTTCTCTTGAATTCCTCTTGGATTAGGTTTGAATTAAGTGTCTTACTTTGTTGTTAAATTCTAGTAATTTCTACTGAACATAGGCCTTAATTTAGTATAATTACGTAAAGTTGCGTTGAATTCACTTGGCTTTAGTAGAACTGACGTAAATAAAGTCGAAATTACTTGCATTTAGTATAATTTACTTGAACTGGTAGATTTCACAGTAACCCAGTGGAATCCGCTTGATTTATTGGAATATAGTAGAATTAATCAATGGGATTTACAAGGTAAAATTTCAAAATTTAAGAAATTTAAATGAGATTAAAATCAAATTTAAAGTCCTATTTAAAGTTCAATAATCAAGTTAATGTGCAGAATTTTAGAAAATAAAACCAACAATCCTACGACAAATTTAAACAACCACCATAAACTGCTCCCTATTGTAATTAAAAAAAAAAGTTTTCTAAAAGACAATGAAAAAAATTCTTTTTTCGGACAAACATAAAAAAGAGGAAAAAAAATAAGAAGGCCACCGCCCAAATTTCCTTCCTTCTCTTTTTTATTTCTTTCGACTTTTTTTACTGTTATTATTGTCGATTCGAAATTTTTAAAAAATTTGTTTAAAATAATGAACAACATTTCGGCACTCATAAAACACCCTTATCAAAGCTTAAATTTGTCTTGCTTTTTACTAATTTATTTCATAGAATTACAATTAATTCCAATTAATTAAGAATTTGTGAAATTTCACACGAATAAAGTTTTTTTAATTAATTTGAATAAATTTAATAGAAATCTGTATCGCGCATGAATGAATATTGCAATCTGTCCTATATAAAAAGCTCATCTTCAAAGTCAGACACGTAAATTTTACGATGGGACCTGAGATGTGTGAACTGCTGACTGTGAGAACAAATTCGTACCAGCCAAAAAGAAAACACTTTCGTTACTTTTTTTACAATCGCAGCACGGAATTCCTGTGACTTTTTGCGATGAGGGTTCCATATAACGATTATTCGTTTTCCCATCTGTTATTTCTTTCGTGGCAATCTCTTATACGAGGGTGGATTGATAAGTTTCCGGCCTGACCAAGAAAAACAACGTTTTTAAGAATTTTTTTTTTATTTCTCAACATAATCTCCTCCAAGGCTGA
>NC_046662.1:76689094-76717842 GCF_010883055.1 Belonocnema kinseyi | reverse complement strand
AGCTATCTAAGGATGGTACTATAGAACGCCACCTCAAGGTAGGCCTAGTGGCGCCATCTCTTGGTCAGGCCGGAAACTTATCAATCCACCCTCGTATGTTTAGTGTAACCCAAACCTAAATCCAGTCCGGCGTCCGAAGGAAACTGAAGAACATAAAACCTGAATTGGAGTTAGGCCTCTTTTTGTCTTTTCCTTTCAGCTTCTGGATTTAAAGTGATCCCTTGGGAAGAATTCCAACAGAAATCGAGTGAGAGGAGACTTTTCGTCATCATCTACCTACAGTCTACGCTACTCATAAGTTTCTGCAGATCGCTTGATGCTTTATAAATTCCAATAAAGGCCCTGAGTGAAAAAAACCTATCAGTCTTGAATAAAATTTTGATCCTACTTCCGGTAGATTAGAATCTATTTCTGGGAAAAAAGAAAAGGATTTACAAGAGGATAGTCAGAAAAAATCTGGAAACACTGATTGATAAGATTTAAGTTTGATAAATTTACGTTAAATATCAATGTTAAAACTATTTAAAAGTATTTACATTTCAGTATAAAGAGTTTTGAAGATAATATTTCGAGAAAGTATAAAATATGACAAAGATTTTAGCATTTAAAAATAACAAGGCGCAATACATAATAAAGAAAATTAGTCAAAATGGGCATCATGTGCCCACAAAAAAGGGTTGAGGAGTCTATTAAACATAGTCTTTAAAATGTTAGACTTTTATATTTTTGTTACACTTAGAAAATGTAGTGATTGTACTTTATCGTTCATAAAACATTTCCGTTCCTTTCCAGTCATATTCTATCCTACCCTATCATATCTAATGCAGTCCTATCCTATCCTATCATATCATGTCCTGTCCGGTCATAGCCTACCCGAATCTACCAGAATCTATCCTATCCTATCCTAGCAAATCATTTCCTATACTGTCCTCTCATGGTAAGCCTCGACCATGATGCACATGCGTAGTCCCGGCCACGCTTGCGCAGTTGTAAGAGAGCCACACTCGTTAACATCGCTGGAAGCAAGAGGGTAGCCATTTCTTGAGCGGATACCCATGACTGCCGAAGGAGAAATCAACGATCCATGAAATAATATTTTCGCAAAAGGAGTCACTGACAAAAACAAGAGCATGTATCACAAAAAGAAAGTGCAGAAAATCCTAAAAAGACACACAAAAGTGAAATGGAAAACACCATAGAAAATTACTGCTCAGTACTCAATCACTCTAATTTGCTGTGATTCACCACCACAAAAATAGCAGTGCAACACGAGTGTGCAGTCCAGAAAGAAAACAAAATTGGAGCAACCGATGCCTGTTATTCAAACGTAGGAAAAAATTAGCAACGCTGCACAACCATCTAATTATATAAACAGAGGTCCTTGTGCTCCAAAATGCAAAGAAGTCGACAGGACGCTACAAGAAAAACGCTCAATGTATATTCTCACGACATCCTACTTCAAACCTCCAATGATGCAGTAAGGTATGACATGAAGGCTTAATGAAGTTTCTAATTACAGTCTACTTTATGCCTACAAATGGAAAAAATGGAAATATGTACCACTTGGGAGGCCTAAAGTAGGATGTAAATGTATAAAAATAAGTCCTTCTAATAGCCTATTTAAACCTACAAAGTTAAAAACTTTGGAGGCTTAAACTAGAGTTAAAATTTCGACTCGGGACTTGAACGTTATATACTATGTTTTTTTAATTCAGAAAAATGCTGCTGTACTTTTTCACTACTTCTTGGTCACTTTAAAAATACACACATAATACCCAAAAATAACTTTTCATAGTAAGAATTGAGTGACTGGCTTTACTGAGCAAATTTTTTCACTATACAAAACAGTACCCACAACAAAATACAGTACAGTAAATACCTCTGATTATAAATCAATCCATTTCTGTAAATGAGGGTGCGCTACATTAACTGCCACTCCCCTATAAATCCTCATTCTGCAGGTTTTTTTTTGTTAAGTAAACATATATTTATTGCCGAATATTCAATTAAATTTTAGTCATTTTAAAAAGGCTGGGCAGTTTTTATTTAATATTTTGAACATTGTAATCTATCAAAAACTAATAAACAATATAAAAAAATTAAGTGTAGAAACGCTTTAATAACCCTAACGACAAAAGCCCATTTTCTGCTTACAAAGAGCTTAATGGGACACACCGTTTTTAATTTATCAATACATTTTTACTCAATTTTTATGTGTAATAACAATTTCTGAAAAATAATTTAAAAAATGTGAAACAAAGAGTTTATTTTATTTATTTAAAAAAGGACTCGACACTTTTCTTCAATATTTAAAATGTTAGTCATGGTCAAAAAGACAAGACGAGTGCAAATGCGCTTTAATACCCTTTATGACAAAAAACGATTTTCTACTATACTGAAAACTTCATTAGATGCACAGTTATTAATTTATCTATTTCTATTCTTATACTGTTTTGCTCAGTTTTTACTGCGGTATAATATAATAATATATAATAATATAAATAGAATAATAATAATAATCCAAAATGTCTGACTAACGAACTTGGCATATAGCTAAGGACATTAAAAGAGTGTACCAAAAGCCAATCTAACAGATTAATTTTTTTCAAAAGTTATCGTGCTCACAGACCAACAGACATAAAGATAGACATAACGATAGACAGATAGACATACAGATAGACACATTCATAAAACCATGTTTTTCGGATTCAAGGGGTCTCAAAACGTGGGACTTTTGACAAAAACTAGGGGGGGGGGTAAATTTTATACGAATCTAAAACCTTCTCTGATAAGAATGTAAAAATGATTTATTTTTCATGAATAATTCTTTGATAGTTCTGTTTATAGTTTTAGTCATAAAAAATAGCATCAAAAACGTGAAAAGTTAAATTTTTTGAAACCTCACAGACGAGACGAAAAAAAAATTAAAAGACAAAAGTTGTGATAATAAGGTACCTACGCAGCGGCACATTTTTTTACTGTTAATGACGTTTTTCATGATTAAAGCCAAAAATACGCATCCTATCAAAAAGAGGTTAATAACAAATTTGTAGATCTTTTTCAAATGCACAATTTTTGTAAATTCATATTTCACCTTATTTCGCACAGTTTAGCCGAAAAATGTAATTTTTGGATTTTTCATTATTTTGTATTTTGTCAAAATTTTCATTTTTGATTTTTCAAGAGAATTCCAAAAATTGTTCTGATAATCTTATAGGGCATTCGAAAATCAACATTTTTCTTTTCTTGACTTTTTTTTCGTATCGTGCGTTATTTGGCATAAGATGTTCATTTTAGCCTGTTTTTTTTAATTTTGTAAATGCTATAACTCTGTTAATTTTTTATTTTTGGAAAAAAGTCATTAGGATAAATTGTTTGAATTTTTAAATACTATAACCGTACATAGAATGCACTAAAGGGCAATCTAATAGATTAATTTTTTCAACAGTTATCGTATTCACAGACAGACAGATATATATGCATGCAGACAGGCAGACATTCAAGAAAGAAAGAAAGAAAGACAACTTCGTAAAAATCTGGTTTTCCGATTCAGGGGGCCTCAAAACGTGGACATTTGACAAAAACTGGGGGGGGGGGACAAATTTTATACAAATCTACCACCTTCTCTGATGAGAATGTAAAAAAGACTCTACTTAATACAAAGGATCAATGAAACCTTCTGCAAGGATAGTTCTTTTTTTATATTCGTAAGTTTTATGAAAAAAGGACATGTGTACAAAAGTCCATTCTAAAATTGTGTAATTTCTGAGAATTCATATTTGTTTGGTTTCAAGAAAAATTAATTATAAATAGTTTAGAGCATTTTTTTTATTTATTGTGAAATTATGTTGGTTGAAATCTTTATAAATTCTATTCGCCGGTCAAATTTACACAGAATTATGTAACAACAAGCGAGTTATCTATTGAAAAAGATTGCTACAAATTTTCAAATCATTTTTGTCAAAACTGGTCAAATATTGGCTCACAGGAGATTCATGATTTTAGTTTAGGGTCAGGACCTTTCTTCACAAAAATTATTAATCTAAATAAAAAACTGTGTGTGTGGTGTTACTTTTGTCAGTTTGCAATTTTTTTACACGATTGCAGTTAGTTGGAGAAAATGAAGGGATAAATAGTGAGTGAAGTGGGAAAGCTTACGTTGCTATAAAATATATAGAATAACACAAAAAAGGTATCTTTCGTTAAATAAGGATACCCATGAAATTTATGGAAATAGCTAAACGACTAAATTCTAACCTCGGGTTATATACCCTACTAGACAGCCCCGCCTTCAAAATGTTACGAGAGCAGAATTGAAGTAATACAACGAGGACGATATCATGCCTTGGGACATGGTTTGCTTTCGTAATTATATTCTGCAGTAGGCTAAGAAATAACTCACGTGCCGCTTCTACAGAAAACAAATCCGATCACAAATAAAATATTTATTTATAAAATAATATAAAGAAAACGGATTTTTGAAGACGAACCTTTTTTTAAACGATTCCCAGTTTTTTCGGATAATTAATGATAACAAAAAGAGTTCCCTATTTAAAGATTTTTCGTTAACAAAGCTAGATTGATGTGTGCATAAAATTCTAAAATCACGCACGATTCATTACTTCTTTTCCGCTTATCTAGAGTCCCTGTTTTCTGGAGGTATACGAAAACGTGACTTTCTCCAAGAGGAAGTGTTCGAAACGTGAAGAAGTTAGAAATTGTATCCTTCTGTTCTCTTTCTTATGTTCAGAAAAAACTAAAAATCATAATTTTAGCCGAATAATAAATATTTATTAAACATGTATTATATAAAAATAAACATGAAAATGCAATTCTAACTCCCCGGATATCAGTTGAATTGAATTTCACGTTATTTTTTATGATTGGCAGACTTTTCTATACAGCTGCTTGCAGTGATAATAAACCACTAAAAAAATTTCCAATAATTTGTTCGCAACCAAATGATCTACTTTTCAAATTGTCGTCCTGAAATCGATAGAGGTCTAGGCATTAAAAAAATATTTTATATTTTAAGATACTTCTTTTTCTATTGTGTCATTCATCAAACTTAAAGATGAGATACCGTATTTGAAAATAAAGCGAAGAATATTTAAATATGTCAAATTATTTTTTTTTTACCAACCGGGATGATTCCATTGTCTAAATCGAATTAAGGGCGAGGTAAACAAATCACAAAACCACTTTCAATTCTCAGAAATATTACACTGTCCTTTATTAATTTATTTTACTAGAAGACCACAAAAACACTTTTGGCAATCACACAAAATCGCACCACAATTTCCCACCGGGACGACCATCAAACCAACATCGGCCACCGTACGAAAACCACATTCCCACACGCTTCGAAAAACGAATTATATCTGACTCTAAAATACCATTTCATTTGATTTTGGGCTTTCAAAACCTCAACGCACGTTCCATGGACCGCGATGCGAAAATCTTCCGACTCAAGATTAGATCAGGCGTTTGCGTTCCGAAACTACATGCTGAGAGCCGGGTTTGATTCCTGCTGACAGCATTTTTTGCCAGTTTTTTCTAATTTAAAATTTACTTCTGATGAAATTGGCTAATAAATTTATTTAAAACAAGCTGAAATATTTATTTCAACCATTTTTTCATTGGAAGAAATTCTATTTTTCAACCTATATCATTTTTGCTTCAAGAATAGTATTTTTTAGAAAATTCTAATTTTTTTACTCAGTCGAACATTTATAGATTCGTTATTATTATTTTAATATCAGATGAAAATCAAAATATTATAATAAGATTAAGATAAATATTCAAATATAAAGATATAGCAAAATAAAATCATGTAAAAGTTGAATATAAGTAAAAAACGTTTTCTATTATTATAATTATTATATAAGATTCCTTTATACAGTTTGAAATCTCATAAAATTGTATTCTTACTCAAAGTAAAAGGAAATTTTTCCGCATCACATGGAAATGCTTTCTCGATGATTTCCGAGTAATCAAGCTTGTAGTTTAGATTAAAATGATGATGCTTGGAATTGACTTAACTTTAACGCTTCAATTGCAGTGAATTTGTTTATTGATCTATACAATCACTTTAAATGTAATTTGATACTATATGATATCTTTCTTATTAATAATAAATTTCATCTTTGAAATGTCTATAATTTCAGTTTAAAATTATAGTTTTGTATGCGCAGTTATGCAAAAAAAGATAATTCTTTGAGACGCTAAAAAAACTTTTTCCTACAAAAGCTTACATTAAAAAATATTCGGTTTGAAATTTCTCATTTTTGGACATTTCGAATTACATAAGTAACATTGTTGTAGTTACAAAATTGCAAAATCTCATATTTAAAGCCTGGATAGAGGGTTTTTAATTGAATAATTCCAAATATTAATATTCTAAATTGTTTGGTTTAAATTCCAATCGGTTATTAATTTGATAATTTTAGATGCAAACATTCTCAATTGTAGGGTTTTAAGCATAAACATAAAATATAGTCCGGGTTTAAGAATTCTTTAACACCGCAGAGTAGGGAAGTGGCGGGTAATGTGGCAGCGCGCTTAATGTGGCGCACCCTCATTTAAAGAAAATGATTGATTTATAGCGAGAGGTATTTACTGTACTGTATTTTTTTATATGTAATGTTTTGTATAGTGAAAAAATTTGCTCAGTAAAGCCAGTCACTCAGTTCTTATTATGAAAATTTATTTTTGGGTGTTATGTGTGTATTTTTAACGTGACAAAAAATTAGTGAAAAAGTACAGTAGCATTTTTCCGGATTAAGAAAACATAATATATAACGATTACTTTAATATACCTAAATTCAATAATAATCATACGCATAGGGTAGATAAGATATTGATTTACGTGCTCTGTATTATTTTACTACAGTTTTTAACATATTGAACTTTTAACGGAGCTTTTTATAACATGCGTATCACATTACCCGTCGCTCCCCTAGAAAATCAAAAGAATCGAATTCAAGCACTAAAGATATAAAAATTTCGCCACCAGACATTGAATATTCAGTTATTTTTTATTTAAAAATCTTTGAAAATATTGAAAATTTATCATTTAATTTACCAATAAATTTTGAATTAAAGTCCTGAAATCGTGCAATTGAAAAAAGGGGAATCATAGTGATACTGTTTAGTGTTCTTAGTTTTATTTTTTATTTTCAGGGTAATATCTTAAAATTGTGTAATTTTTAGTTGAATTTTTTGAGAAGTGCATTTAAAATTTTTTTAAATATTTGATTACAACATTCCAAGAATGAGTTTTCAGTTTTCTTCTTTCAAAAGTTCTAATATTTCAATTAAAGTTCAAATTGCTTAATTTAAAAAGTATAATTAACAGTTTGAAAATGATCAATTTCTAAACAGTTTAAAATTACATAAAATAATCAAAATTTTAAGGGATATGAGTATGCAATTACAGTGAACCCAAGACTGAGTTCCGGTTTTGAGGCTGACCTTGGACTCAAGTCCATAAACAAAGGTCCACTCCGAATGTAAACAGTGAAGTGTGAGTGAGCACCATGCTCCTCCCCACAGTTCCTCTCATTCATTCTCGCTCCGCCGCATCAATTCTCAGAAGAACAAACTCTGTGGGTCCTATCTCTAAGGTTCACTGTATTTAAAAATGATAATTATTGTAGCCTGCAAATTTTGTTTGTTTTAAATCAAGTTCGGATTCGTTTAACTTTCAACGCTATATAGAAGAAATTTTTTTAGTTTTAACGTTTTCCATTTAAGATGAATTCTTATTTTCAACTATTTTTTCATTTTGAATCATAAAAATGACGGTAAAATGATTTTTTGTTTTAGAACAATTTGTTGAAGTTTATTGTAAGCTTCTAATGTGTTTTCTAAGGGTTTAAAATTTTATTGTACCTTCTTCCCTATTCCTTTACACACCCCCCACACACTTGTCTATGCTAGTGTTCACAGCATGGACCGCCGAGGCTCTTCCAGAGTGCGAGAGGCGAGAATCGAACCCGCAAGCCGACGGAGTGGGTACAAAGCCTACGCTTGAGCCCCTACGACCATCGTCCCACTACTTAAAGTTTATTGTTAAATTATAATTTTATTATGTAATAACCTCTTAAAATTCTAGAATTTAAGAAACTATGACTCTAAAACATTCAATTTAATTTAAATTTTTAATTGTTAAATTTCACTTGCTTCAAATTAAAAATTATTTAAAATTCAAAAGTTTAACAAATTTAATTATTCCACTTAGAACATTTTCTATTGGAAATAATTAATTTTTCTTCGGATTCAAAATTACCTAATTTTAACAATTCTAATCTGAAAACATTCCATTTTTAACGTTTTGAAATTGTCCTTCTTCGAAATTTTAATCTGAAATCAATCAATTTCGAGATTCTTCAATTAAAAATGAAAAATATCGATTTTAAACGCTTTAATTTACCTGTTTTCAAATTATTTGATTTGGAGTGTTTTCAATTACGTATTTTCATTTCAACCGTCAGCTAACTTTATTTCGCTGAGTGCTGACAGGAAACAATGGACCAAACGCATTGGGCGAAACTTTATTTTTGTAATATCTTCGTAATGAATAATAATAATTAGCATTTTATTATTTCTTTGAATAGCTCTTAGAAAATAAAAACTGTCTTTTTAATAACTTTTATAGATAAAATTAGTTTTTACGACCATATTAGCAAAATAGGGAAAAAATGTACTGCATCCGATAAATTTGGTCCATTTTTACCCCTGAGCACTTATTCAAGTCAAGTTAACTGCTAGCTTTAGTGAAAATACCAAAGTGGAAATCGACCGATATATTTTTTGAATTTCAAGCGCTTTGAATTCAAAATTATGAATTATTGCTTCAAAAGTTTTTGAAAAACTCTTAATGCTTCACACTTTGTTTAATAATAGATTTTTAAATAGTTCAAATTTTTATGATCGGAAATAAAAAGTTAAGGAGTGAAAGTGCGGGAATTCACTGTTATTTATTATAACAATATTCACATTTTTAAGTCAAAATGAATGATATCTTTCAATAAATAATTGCACAGAAAATGAATCTTTGACGAGCGTCCCGGGATTACCGTATTCTTGAAATATTCACTTCAGAAGTGTTAAAGGTTGAAAAAACATGTCTTTCTGTAAAAAAAATGGTTAAAAGTGAATATTTTGGCTTGATTTGAATAAATTTAATAGCCAATTTCAATAAAAATTCTAATAAAAAATAATTTAATTTTTTTTTAAATTGGCAAAAAATGCCGGCAGCAGGTTTTTATCGGCAAAAAGCATAAAATATAAAAAACATATTCTCTTTAATTTTATTCAATTCATAAGAACTCAAAGATAAAAGATAAAAAAATACAAAAAAACAAAAGTCAAAGCTAATGTTAAATAAATATTAATTCTCCGAACTTAAAGTGATGATAAAATTCAGAGACGTATGGTTATTGGCATATTGATAAAAATGTTTGAGATTTTACAATACATCACTATACAAAATGTAATTTGAAATAACAATTTTTTTATTATAAAGTGAAATTAATATACACGTATTGTGCATTGAAAGCATCGCATGTCCGCCGCTGGGAAGCAGCGCCATATTATATGTATCAGCTGAAAGTATGCTTTTTATTTTGTGCAATATCGGCGTAAAATAATTTATTCAAAAGTGAGCTCAGCGGGGAAATTATATATAGTTTATACATTGTGTGACGTTTTATATACAGGGTAATTTTTAAAACTTGAAACTTTCAAATATCTCGAAAAATAGGCAGTCTATGAAAAAATGTTATGAATCGAAATTTAATCACTCCGACGAGTACATACATTGATATTAAAACCGATTCCTCCACACCGCCCCCTGGGGGTGGGGGCAAATTCGAAATATTAAATGGGAACCCTTATTTTTTATTGCATATTCGGATTTTTTGGATAAAAATGCGTATGATTTGTCTAAAACATTTTTCTTGTTTCTCTATAGATGGCGCTGTAATCGACGAAATTCAATTTTTCTTCATTTTACTGTTACTGAGAATTCATGTTTACGATTCTGCAATACATTGACAATAAAAAATACACCATTTTCATTGTGACATGACTGACCACGGAAAAAAAGAATATTTAAAATCGCTACAGAATCGTTGAACGAGTGCAATAAAAACTCGTACATAAAAAAATACATCGCGACGAACATAGGTAGAATCTCCATCTTTTTGAAGTTGGTTAAAAATAAAGGCAATAGAGCTTCGGATCTCTTTGGTAATTATTATTTTGAAAAATATGCCAAAACGTATGTCCGTTCTTCAGAAGTAATTATTAAGTCATTTTAAGTAATACGTTCACATTAACATTGTTTTCTAAATATTCCTGAATTTTAGCTCTGGCATTATTGTAGATTGAGGTTAGCGGAGGCTATCGAGACATTACGAAAGTGTTTACATTTTTCTATCCCTAAATACAGTAAATTAGAAAAAATACATTTAAGACAAAACTCATTTTAGTTAGATCAAAGATTATTCCGAATACTATTTTTTAACGGAGTATCTAACAGTACGAGAAAAAATTGAAACGGTTCTGGTGCATGGGGAAGCTGGAAGAAATCCTGATAATGCTGTCAATCTCTACGCTTAGCGTTTTTCAAAAAGAATTGTGTCACGTGCTTAATTTTATCGTACTATTACAAAATTTACTACCGATGGAAGTGTCCATCCTAAGAAAAAGACCCGTGCAACAACAGTCCCTAGGGAGAATAATGAAATTACTGCATTAGCTACAGTGACCAATAATATTCAATCTAGTACACGAGAAATTGCTCGTGATTTCGGAATGTCTCAGAGCAGTGTTTGTAAAATTTTGAAACGTAATAAATTTCATCCGTATCATGTAACACTAATACTGCTTGAAGACTTGAGCTTAGAAATACGGCAGAACATGTAATTTCAACATAATGGTTGTCCGGCACACTATTCAGCGGTAGCACGAGATTTCTTTTTGTGGGGCTATCTGAAAGACAAAGTGTACCAAGAAAAACCAACAACCACGTGAGAGCATATGAGTGACCGAATTACAAGTGCATGTGCTGAAATTCAAGAAGATACACTTCTCCGTTGTGTAAATTAATTTGAATTACAGATTAATAAGTGCATTGAAGCCGAAGGTCATCAATTTGAGCACTTACTTTAATTAAAAGATGATCCCCTGAGTACCACGAATCGTGAGAGGCGAGAGGACTCACGTTAATCAAGCACCCCGAACGGTACAGAAAACTGCTATGTCCACGTCGTTGTTCGTGGGTTACGCTAAAAGTAGTAGTTTATTTTAAGACTGATTTCGAGTATTGCAGAATTGTAAGCGTGCATTCTCAGTAACAGTAAAATAAAGAAAAATTGAATTTCGTCGATTACAGCGCCATCTATCGCGACACGAGAAAAATGTTTCAGACAAATCATACTCATTTTTATCCAAAGAAACCGGATATGCAATAAAAAATAGGGGTTTCCATTTAAGATTTCGAACTTGGCCCCACCCCCAGGGGGCGGTATGGGGGGACCGATTTTAATATCAGTGTGTGTACTCCTCAGAGTGATAAAATTTTAATTTATCAAAGTTTTTTATAGAGTGCCTATTTCTGAGTGCAAAAGGTAACTTTACATATGTTTATATTAAATCTAAGGGTTTCGCGCAATATAGAATTGCTTCAGAAACGGAAAAAATTGAAATTTAGGGAAATATGTTTTTCATCTAAAAGCAAAAACAGAAGTTGGTATTTTCGTTGCAACTTTTGGAATGTCTTGATTTTTATTTTTATACTGCGAAATAATATAATCTGCATCAGAACCTTAAAGTTTGAAAACAATTAATATTTTTCATGAAAAATGCTGTCAGAAATATTATTAATTTAAATTATTAACTGAGAAATTCGCTATGAATTAAGAGGTTTCTACTAATTCATCAGTACTAGTGATTACAGGTGAAATAGTAAAAATACAATAAATTGACGTGAGAATTCAGATACGAGTACTGACTGAAATTAGTAGAAACTTCTACTAATTATATCAAATTCATTATAAAAATGTGTAATGGAAGTAAATTTCACAGTACATGTAATATTATTGTACAACACATGTATTATAATTTTATAATACATGTATTGTGATACAGATTGTTTTGGATGCTGTGAAATTGCAAAACATTTGTTGTAATTTTAAAATACTGTATTGTGACGATACAATTTCATGTATTGTGAAATTATATTACGTTATGGTAATAAACTTCAATTACATTTATTGTGAAATCACAACAGAAATTTTTAACAGTGCAGTTATTAAGTACCGCACCATGGTTTGTCAGGAAATCGATTTTGAAAACATATTCTGAATTTTGGTCTCCCTCTATTCTTGGGCGCTAAATTTATTTCTTTGGAGTAAACGCATTATGACCCTCCCTTTGTTTCCTCCCTGATCGTATTCTCTCGCGTAAACTCACACGTTCGCCCTCATATGTACAATTTACCCTGAAACGCATCGAGGATAGGTACTATCGTATGTAGTATGAGAGGGTTATAAAAAGGTAAATTTGCACCAGGCAAACTGCAGTGCTGTGCTCGTAAAATGCGAGAATTCTTCGGTTTCCTTAGCGCCTAGATATTGCTGACGCACAGTCATGAGCTATCTAAAAAATATTCTAGATTTAGATGCCCGTAAAATGATGCGAGGTAAGAATTTTGGCTTAAATTTATTGCTCATTAAGATTTTCTACGAGAGATTTGTTTGTTTCTTGTAATATATAATATTACAAAAGCTTCTTAACAAAAACAAATCCTTATTTTTATCTGCTCTAGTAGGAATCGAATCTATTTACACTGATTGTCGGTTAGCTGCTCTTACCACTAAGCTACGAAAGATCAAGAATATTTTAAATAAAATCCTTTAAAATCCCTTCAATTCATTTAAACCTATTGAAAATTCTAAAGGAACTAGATAGTTTCATCTACATAGAATATAGTTTCGAAAGGGAACATATAAGACCTTGGGAAAAAAGATTTTATGTTGCTTAGTGGTAAGAGATCCTGACCAGCACAATCAGTTTACATGGGTTCGATTCCAACCTAAGGTAATGAGAAAGAGGATCTTTTTTCGTCAATAAACTTTTGTAATATTTGTTATCACAAAAGAATATACCAAATGATCGAAGTTTAAATTTATTACCTTGATGATTTATACACTCTGAGTGGACACCCTGTCAACATCCAATAAAAAAAAGACTTATATGAATGAAAATCGAAAAATTGAAATGATCAAGTTCCTGAAATATTATAGTTTTTTGTATCGAGGAATAAATAATAAAACATAAGTAAATTTCTGTTTTAATTTCTGGCGTTATGTCTAGTACAAGAAAGCTTAAGATCCAATTGATAAACAAGCGTATTTTTCTGAATTTATTGTAGGATTAGATTTCATGGCTTAGAAATTTAATTTTCGCAATTAGATTCATTTTTAATTGAAGATTATTAAATAATCTTTAATTCCTGCAAATTTAATTATGTATAAAGTCTGTTTACTCTACCGAAATTTATTACCTTTATTATTATTGGAAGAAGCATATCTTGACGTTGACCTTATTAGGAAAATATTAATAAAAAAAAGTACTTCTTACCTGTTAAATACTCGATTGATAAGTTTATCAAAACTAAGAATATAATTCAAAATAATAGAATTTTTATTGCATAATTTGTTACACTCGAGCCGCGGTACTGCGAAATTCAGTACTGCGAACTCCCCCTACTGAGTACGTTTTTCCCACGATAGTGAGAACGACGCTATAACCCCTTACCCCCCACTACTCATTTCTACATTTGATGATATCTTCAAATGTAAAATTCAATGTAATGTTAATTTTAATTTTAGATCATAATCAAATACATTCGATACTTACGGTGGAAGATTTTATGTTTGTGATGTCTTTCCACGTTTCTTTTGCTCAATTGATTTTAGTAATTTTAATAATAACGATTCAAATCGTCACTATAAGCTTTCAGAAGATAAACAGTTGACATCCGCAAACACAGATACACACAGGTATCATCTAAACAGATTTGAACATACGAAATAGTCGCAGGAGTGGGGTTCCCTCATGTGTTCTCGCTATTGAGGGTGGACCTGCGCTAAATGTTCGCAGTACCGCGACTAGAGTGTATCTTCTAAGAAAACAGTTATTTGGAACAAATGAAGTTATTTGAAAAACGAAAAATAATAGATATAAGGTAAATGCACTAGTGATCTTACCTAGAGCCAAATTGAAAATTAAAAATTCTTACAATTGTATTTAAAACTCAATTTTTGTTTTTAAAAAGGGCTTAACTGCTTAAATTAGATATAAAAAAAACTCAATTTTTATTATTTTACATGATATTTTATTGGAGTCAATTTTTATTCAGAATTAAAATTCAAATTATGCAAATGCGTTAGTTATCGTCAGACACATAACCAAGTACTAACATGAGAAAAGTATACTAATTCGATTAAAGGATATTTAAACTTACATAGGATTACAAGTTTTATCACACGCGGCAAGAGCAAATCTCGTAATCTGAAAAATACTCGGTCATCTAATGATAACTAATGCAGTAACGGTTACCATTTTATCTTCCTTATCCCTTAAAAATAAATTTAAAGTCATATTTTACTTTTATTATATTCTTCTTTAACATGAACTGCGAATGTAAACATATTATGAAAATAAGATTTGTTAGGATAAATAAGGTTCGTATACATATAATAAATTATAAAAGTAAAATAGTGAAATAGATACAAATGATTATAAATCGAATCAACTGAAATTTATTTAATATCATATAAACATAATTCTCTCAAACGGGATGATTGATTTTGTTTTTGATAAATATTTTCAACTAAAAAATTGTATCTGCGTCTTATGTAATTATCGACGTTTTTCATAAATTGTACTACTGTAATAATAATCTATATAATCTACAACGTAGAATTTAATATACTAATAATGTACAAAAATATTGTGAAGTACTAATTTGATGGAAACACTTTTTGATTATAAAAAATGTTTTAGTTGTCGAAGTAGTTAAATAATTCCTTTGAAATTCTGCAATTGGTGAAGAGTGTTTTCCCTAAACGAATCACGAAGAGAATTTGAATTGCTGTTTGTTTCATCTTTAATTTCTCGCAATAAATAAGAGATTCCACCATTACTCTTCTTCGAAATTAGATTATGTGAAAGGAAAATTTAAGGTCTTACTATTACATTTAAACCTTTCTCACCAGGCTCGTATGTACGACACTAGCCTTAATCGAAAACGGATAGCCCCTACCGGTTATCGTAATGCTATTGAATAATTTCCTGATCGATTCAGGAATGTTCACGTAGGCAACCAGCGTTCAACAGAAAGTCGTAACTGTTCTCTTAACTTTGGCTTCTGGTCCAGGATCGACAGAAGTTTTACAATTTTAACCACTTTGTCACGAGTGGTCAATAGGGTGGTCCAAAAATCCGCTGCAAAATTTTTTTGCATGCTAGAGGGCAACGATCTCCCCAATTTCATTCCAAATCCGAAAGAAGAAATTCCCTAATTATTTTTTTTCGGATTTAACAGATGCCGGTTTTGACTTGAAGTTTCCCATGTAAAATGCATGGGGAAAATCACTGTTTTGAGTTTTTAAAATAATTGTATAGGGTTTGAAAAAACGTAAGGGGAAAGTTAGAGGGTCTGTTGAAAATTTTCAGACGAAGAATTTCATGCATTAGACATATGGGCTTGACACCCCCAATACAGCCCCACAAGTACCTGAAAACTACCCTTAAAACAAAAAATCTCAATTCTTCATGAAATCGACCTTTTGAACACTGTTTTATCGTCTTTTTTTACTTAAAATTGTTAATATTGGTCTATTGGAATGATTATTATCATTAGTTAATTAGAATTTAATTATTTAAACAAATGGAATTTGTTTAAATAGTTTTTTTCGAAAATTCGTTTTTCCCCGTAAAAATTATTACTATTTGTCTAGTGGAATATTTATTAACATTGCTTTATTGATTTTTTATTATTTAAACAAATTCAATTTGTTTGAACCATTTTTTTCGAAAATTCTTTTTTTCCTTCAAAATTATTACTATTTATCTAGTGGAATATTTATTAACATTAGCTTATTAATTTTCAATTGCTTAAACAAATGGAATTTGTTAAAATAATTTTTTTTATTACAAATTTTTAATATTTCTTCAGTGGAATATTTATAAACATTGTTTGATTAATTTTATTTAAAAAAAATTTTTTCAGTAAAAAATATTAATTAAATTTCACTGATAAATTTACTAATATTAAATTAATTAATATTCAGTAATTAATTATTTTTTCAAATATTTCACTAGACCCACAGTAATAATTTTTATTTTTTAAAAATCTAAACGAAATTATTTAAACAAATTCTATTTGCTTAAATAATTAAAAATAAATGAACTAATATTAATAAATATTTCACTAGACCAATAGTAATCATTTTTAGGGTGAAAATGAAATTTCCAACAAAAAAATGTACACAAATTCCATTTGTTTAAATAATTAAAAATCAATAAACTAATGCTATTAAATATTCCACTAGGCTAATAGTAATAATTTCAAAAAGGGAGGGGGGAGAATATGTTCGAAAAAAATATTAAAACAAATTAAATTTGTTTGATTAATTAAAAATTAACTAACCAATGTTAATAAATAATCAACTAGACCAATATTAATCATTTTAAGTAAAAAAAGATCAGAAAACAGTGCTCAAAATGTTAATTTCGTGAAGAATTGACATTTTTTGTTAAAAGGGTTGTTTTCAGGTACACGTGGGGGTGTTTTAGGGGTGTGAAACCTTGATGCCTCGTACATGAAATTCTTTGTTGGATAATTCTCAACAGACCCTCTAACTTTCCCGACACATTTTTTCAAACCCTAAATAATTATTCTGAAAACTCAAAACAGTGATGGTATTACGATAACCGGTAGGAGCTATCCAATTTCTCATAGAATTAATTTTTCAAAATAAGAGATCTAAAGAAGTTTTATTATTACCCTTAAACATATTCCAAAATCTTAGAAAAAGCTTCAAACCTTTCAACATTTTCGAAAAACTTCTAAATTTTGTTTCAAAATCTTAAAAAAATTACATTTCTTTTACAAATTCTTTTTTATTATCTTCTATAATTAAAAATTTTTCGAAATATTTTTTATTTTGGCTTTAAAATCTTCTACATTCTTTTCCAAAATTTTAGCAAATTATTTTAAAATTTCTACATTTTTATTAAATATTTTCTTTAAAATTTTCACTGCAATACTAAGAAAATATTGTATTTCCTTAAAAGCTTCGAAGTATCTGTTGAAATAATTCAAAGTTTTAACAATTTTTAAAGCATTCATTAATTCAATATTCAATCACTCAAATTATTTCAAAATTTCAAAAACTTATAAATTAAAAAAAAATATTTAAATTTTAAGGAAACAAAAAATTATCGTAAAATGTTCCAGGTTTTTTTTTGACAAATTTGAAATTTTATGGACTGATTTGAAATATTTTAAAATATTGTCTAAAAATTAATTTTGTAAAGGAAACCATTAAAATTTTTCCTGAAAATTTTAACACATCTTTTTATGCTCTTGAAGCCTTTCAAAATTCTTAAAAAGCTTTTAAATTTTATGTTCGAAATTTCAAAAAATTTACATTTTTTTACACAAAATTGTTTTTATTATCTTCTATAATTAAAAAAATTTTCAATTTTGCTTGAAAATCTTCTACATTCTTTTCCGTAATTTTAGAAAATTACTTCAATTTTTTTTTACATTCATGTTAAATATTATTTCTTTAAACGAATTTGATGAACAAATGTATTAATTAGGCATTTGTCGACAGAAAAAATCGTTTTTTTCTATGTCAAAAGTTTTAATTAGGATATCGAAAAAAATAAATTTTCCATCGACAGATGCTCGAATAATGCATTTGTTTATTAAATTTGTTTTAAAAAAATATAAAATTGATCAACCAATTGTGAATTTCGCTGAAATCATCATGAACTTCCCAATTAAAAAGGCTCCCGAATTTATTATGAAGATCCCAATTACAAGTCTGACATCAATGCTAAAAAGAATTTTTCCGTAGACAGATGCCCCAATAATGCATTTGTTTATTAAATTTGTTTTAAAAAACTCATAAAATTGATCAAAAAATTATGAATTTTGCTGAAATTGTCTCATGAAGTTCCCAATTGTAAAGACAGCTATTGAAAAAACTAATTTTTTCTGTCTACAAACGCCCGACTAATTCAGTTGTTTATTAAATTTGTTTAAAAAATTATAAGATTAATCAACAAATCATGAATTTTTCTAAAATTATCATAAACTTACGAATTGAAAATAATTAACCCAGAAAAAAACGAATATTTCTGTCGAAAAATGTCCGATTACTGCTTTTGTGCATTAAATTTGTTTATAATATGAACAATTATAATCAGAAGAGAAATTTGTTCATATAATATTGTTTCGATTCCAATTTCTTGCAACATAACTTGAAAAAACGTGTATTTATGGAAAAATGTTCAAAAAAATTTTTTAACAAATAATTTGTTGATAACAAATTGCTTTTGTATATTGTCTAATATTTCAATATCCTTAATTAATGCTATTTTGAGACATAATGCTATCCGTATAGACAATTTTTGAATTTTGAAAAAAAGTAAAGCCTGTTTTCGGATTTAGGGGATCTTAAAACGTGGACATTTGACAAACACTGGGGGGGGGGGGGGGGGGGGGGGGTCAAATTTTACACAAATCTAATACCTTCTCTTGATGAGAATGTAAAAATTTATTTTCTTAGAAACGTTTAAACTAATTAAAAAGGTTCAAAATTTTATTTCAAATTCTACATTTTGTTGAAAATTATTTGAAATCTTTTTAAATTTGCAATTATTTTTTTATGTTATCAAAACTTCTTAAGCTTCGAAGTATCTGTTGAAATAATTCAAAGTACTCCTAAAAAAAATTTAAGTGCTATGAAAAGTAAAAAATTGTCCTTAAATCTTTCATATTTTTTTTCAATGCATTTTGATATTTTTAAGCTTAATATTATCTTTTACAATAAATCTCTCTTTGAAAGCGTGAAGAAGTTTCTAAATTATAGTGTGATTGCTAAAATTCGAAAATTTTCTCTTGTATGGATAATGTTTAGGATCCTTCCGAAATAAGCTTTATCATCAAATAAAATTATTTATCTGCGACATTGATTTTCCATAAAAATTCTTAAAACCTGATTTAATATGGTCAAGGGGTTGTAAATAAATTCCTTTGGTCATTTTACGAACATTTGGTTAAAAAATTAAGAACAGAATCATTTGCCTTAATTATTAAAGAATGATTGGTAACTTAAATTTTCTCTTTTGGAAATAAATTTTTATAATTTCAATTCCTCTTTTGGAAATTACTATTTATAAAATTCCAAAAAAATGTCACTTATTAATGCCATTAGTGATCTGGGTAAATAATTTTTTTTTAGTAAAAACTAGAACCCAATATAAGTTTCTGCATTTTTTATATAAAAATTGTAATTTAGAGTTTGAAGAAATGACGAGGAGGTGGCTATCTTAAAGGGTAACTAGCCCTACAGCTAGTTGAGATGCTTAAAAAACTCACTTTGCAACTTTGTTTTCAACAAAGTATATCGATGCTGACAACTATGTACGGAGTAACCTTATTATGAAGCCACTCCGTAAATTATCCCACAAACTCAGAAAGATTCAGGAAACAGTTTAAGAAAGTAAGAAACTTTATTACGTGATTGGTAGAAAATATAAAAAATGGTCATGCACTTTTAAGATACGCGAGATGTTCTAGTCGTGGGAACTATACTTTAGTTAATATCAGGTTTTATAGTGGTCTCGTCAATGATGCATTTTTATAAGTATCACAAAGGATCAGTAAAACACTAACAGATTAACATTTTATAAAATGTAATCTAGATTTTATCTTCCTCTAACATTTGCACTAAAATAAATCATATTTTGGGTTTACAAATAAATTAAATAGAAAAATCTTTTTATTGAAATCTGTAATCGTGAATGAAGAATTCAGAGTATAATGATTTAAATGAAAGAATATAATTCTTTTAATTTAATTTTACTGCTTTTTTCCCCTTACATGCTTCGAGCTTTTCTATTCCCGTATTCTTCATGCTTGGGTTGGTAATATACACACTTACTAATTGCGAATAGGATTCTCGACGCAAGTAATTGCAATCAGCGGAGACAGAAACTTGTATAAATTATTATTCCCGTACACTGAGATAGGTAACGTTAGTGGTATAATTAAACCATGGAGTCGTTCCCACCACATGTGAGGTGTTCAAACTTTATGTTTTATATCATCCAAAGAAAATCTTCTACCATGTATCTCTGCTTCATTCTATTATCTTTAACACAGCTTAATCCAAATAACAATAAATCTTCATTTTGTAAAAAAGCAGCAGATCATGATGAAATAAAACAACGGAAACTAGAAGCTTGACATCAGTATAATCAAATCGAATTACTAGGGTGAAGAATAGCCTAATTAAGGCTGAATATGATCGAATTTCTTAAACAGTTTATTTCCAAAAGACATCAGCCCTTTATGCTTTTATTTTTAGGTTACCAAACCAAGCAGCCGACCATGTTTAATAGCAGAGCTATACAAATTTTACGCGAAAAGTTGTACAAAAAAGAAATTGGGATGGAAAAAGGTAAAACCTGGTTCCGCGCTCGTCCCTGTCATCTCGTCAACTTCAGAGAAAGGAAGAAAAAACTTTACTCCTTCTTTTAAAATGGTTCAACAAAGGCCACTAAGGTGCCTTTCATAGAATACTGTAGAGTGAAGGCATTTCGATCAAGATTAGAGTTAAAATAATTTTTTTAATAGTGATGAGTCTGGAAATATAAGCTTTGGGATATCGTGCAGCAATTCCGTTTCATTTTCTCTATAAAACTTTAGTAGGTGATATAAGTAAAATCAGTTCTCTAAATATTTTAAGAATATCTCACCACAGTCGCAGTTTCAAGAATTAATACTGACCACGCTCAATCACATTGTCTACACGTTTAACCACACCATTGTTCACACTTGTTAAAAAAAAAACCTACTTTCATTGGTCATTCCCATTGATAACGTCATTGATCACACATGCTTCCAATGAGCATTCTCTCCAGTCATTCACTCAGTCACACCTACTTTGACTGATCACGCCCAGAAATGATACGCATTTTCATTAATCAGGCCCAATTGAATCCTTGATCATGACTACTTACTTTGACCGCGCCCACTTGCATTGGTCACTCTTATTAGATATGCCCCTTAACCTCCCTGTTTACTACGGATACTTTTATTTTCCACGCAACTACATTGTATATTACATACATTATTAGTATATTGGCGAGATTTATTAATAAAACTGACGACTCTCTTAATATACAAATATAATTTTGCAATTTAAAATATTTAATAAAAATAAAATAAATCAGCGTATTCGTCAGTGTTACGCTTTCTAAGAATCATATTTGCAAATGGAGGGATGAAATGATATCCAAAAGGGTAAATCATGATTGAGAATTTATTTATATCATCTCGTTTACATAAGAGAAAGTAAGCAAAAACTTTCTTTGTTCTTTTAAAACTGTTTAACAATCACCATTCATAGTATACTATTGCATAGCAGCGAATTAGTCCCTTAATTCGAGCGTGTATAATTTTATCACGTCTGACGTTTGAGGTTAACTATTATTCTATTCCGCACCATACCACTGATAAAACGCGTAAATCATGTCTGCGTTACATAAAGTACCTTTTATAAGATGCTGTAAAGTGAAGTCATTTCCATCAAGTTTAGAGTAATTCTAATTCTTCACATAAAGATGATTCGAGAAACTTCAACTTTTTGATCATGTAGGAATTTAGATTCATCTGATTTATACAACTCCCGAATTTGATAGAAGTAGAACCAGTTACTTTAATATTGTAAAAAGATCCCACTATAGATACTGCTTCAAGAATTCAGACCCACCACGCCCACTTTCACTGTCTATGTCCCTACCAATACAATTACCTAGAAATTTTAACAAGGCCCACTTTCATTAATCAACAAAATTTAAAATAGCATTGGCCACGTCTACTTTCCTTGTGCAAGATTTTCAGGCATTCTGTTAAAACCACCTATTTTTATTGACCACGCCCATAATCCACACCCATTTCACTAGCAACGCCAATTGGAAAAATTTAATTTGCATAAAAATACACTTCAATCAAATCCTCCATTACAACTGCGTACTTTTAAGACGCCCAATTATATTGGCCCCTTTTATTAGACACGCCCTTAACCTCCCCGGTGACTACGCAAACATACTCTTATTGGTCTCTATGTCACTTATGCTTTCTTCAGGATTGCTACAGATCTGGAAATTACGGAAATTCAGGGAATGTCAGGGAAAGTCGGAAAGAGTAGGGGAATTTGCAATAAACTGAAGTGGAAGTTAAGGGGTTATCTTAAAATGATGTAAAGCATTTTTTTTTAATTGGCAATCTTGGCTCCCCTCTATGAGGATATAATAGTATTGGTTTTGTCCCCTTTTCCCCTACAAATTCGCATACATATACATAATCTTACTAAGATGATATAAATTTAGGAAAAGAACATTTGTATAAATTCTGTTAAATAAATAAACGCGGCGCCTAATTGAAAGAACCACGAACATTTCATGGGAAAAAGTTGTTTTGGTTAAGTTTATTGAATTTGCTGTATGTTTTGTATCTTAGCGTCCTGAACAAATGTCTTCGTTGGCGCGAAGCCCAAAACCTCACGGGTTTCGAGATAAGGCCCGCTGAAGTCAATATCACCGGGTATTGTCTCTCTTAAAAATTAAGGTTTGTTGTGAAATTTTTATCTAAGGCTTGTTGTTCAACTCAAATACAAGGAGTATTTGCGATTTTGACATCGAGTTCAAGCTCAAAGGAACATCTCAAGATCAAATCGGTTTTTTTAACAGCGACTTCCTTTTACGACGCTGTAAATGAAAAGCGGGTAGAATTCTACATCCGAATATGAGCTCAACCATAATCTTGAGATCAAATGTTCAAGTTGGCTTAAGGTCAAAAGCTTATTTGGTCTGTAATTTCTCATTTCTAACTATGGAGATAATTAGTTTTTAACTATTTTCTACCAACTTTTCCCCTTCAATAAAGTTGGACTTGGTCACGTGAGCGGTTCATACTGGCACGGTGGCAGTATCGATTTTTTTACTTGTAATCGTATTAAACCTTTTAAACCACCTCGATGTACTTGGATCCTAGAACTAAGAGAAACATTTTTTTGAAGTAGCTCAATAAGTAACCCGAAATTTGTATAACAAAATATAGTCGTTTGGTTATTTCATTTTAGCACAAGTATAAATACTTTCTTTATGAGCCTATTTCCTAATATCTCAGCACAACCACGTAGGGACGTTTGAGAGAGGAAGACGTTCCTGAGTTTCCTTGATTAGATCTACAATATTTACGTCAACTGAACATCGATCCATTCCAACTTGAGTTAGCTCTTTCATATGTTCAGGGCTAGGGAGGGCAGAAGTACTGTTTACAATATTTATGTCTTGCAGCACGTGGTGGATATAGAACTAACCAAAATGGGTGCCAAAGTCTACGCGTTTTTTGTAGATCTAAAAGACGCGTTCCCTTCGGTGGATAGGGGGAGGTTGTAGGAGGCAATGGAAGAGAGGGGAGTAGAGAGAGGCCTGATCGAGAGGGTGTCGCTCAGTCTAACGCTTTTTGCAATTTTAATCGCGGATATGGAAAATAAGCTAGCGGCCGGAGTGGTAGGAGGAGGTAGGGTAGGAGGAGTCAGGATATGGTCACTCGCATGTGCAGATGACATAGTGCTGCTGGCAAAGAGCGAAGAGGCTTTAAAGGAGATGATGAAAAAGTTGAGACGATACGTGGACAAAAATAGGTTAAAGCTAAATGCGGAAAAATCGAAGTCTGTGGTGTTCAGGAAAGGAGGTGGAAGAAATTAGGTAGGGGAGTGGAAGTGAAAGGGAAAAGCGGTACAGGAGGTGAAAGAGTTGGTGTACTTGGGCTTTCTGTTTCGGAGGAATGGGGCAGTGGATGGTCATATAAAAGAGAGGGTGAGAAGGGCAAATGTCGCGATGAGGCAAAAGTGGGGGCTAAGGAAGAGGTTGTTTGCAGATGATTTTGTAAAGAGAATGAAATTGCTTGATTTGCTAGTGATGAGTGTCTTACTTTATGGAGCCGAGGTGTGGGGGCGGAAGATAATTGAGGAGGTAAATAGGATACTGGAGAGGCATGTAAAGTGGACACTAGGGTTGGCAAGGAAGAAGCCGAACTATATTGTCAGGAGGGAGACAGGAAGAACGAGTTTAGGGATTATAACGGGAAGTCGAGCGTGTAAATATGAGGAGAAATTTTGGGAAAAGGGGGAAACTAAGCTAGTCAGGGACCGGATGGATTGCAGATGGATTAAATGAGAAGGATGCACGAGGAAAGCAGGTATATGAGTTGGTTTCAAAAAATGGCATGAAGAAAGAAGAGGTGAGAATAATAGAGTCAGGGTTTAACGAGAACTATGTATAGATTATGCCAAGGGACAGAGCGCAATATTTGTTTAAGAAAGGAAAGGAAGGAAATCAGAAACTTATAGCGAGAATGAGATGCGGTTGCATGGAAGATTTTAATAGGTTCTGGCTGTCTAGAGACAAGAGAATGTGTGAATTGTGCGGGAAGGGGGATGCAAAAGTGAAGCACTGGTTGGAGGAGAGTGAAGAGGTGAAAAGGAGTGGGATAAGTATGGAGGCATTGTTGTATGAAAGGGAACAAAAGAGCAGTAGCATAGGTGAAGGGGGCGTTGGGTAAGATAAAGAAGAAGAGAAGGAAGGAGAAAGAGGAATCGAGAAGGAAAGATTGTAAATAGGAGAAAAAGTAGGTGTAAGAAAACTGTAAATTTGTAAATAGTAGATAAGTATTAGGTATAGCCGTGGAGACAGAGGCTAGCATTGCGAGGCATAACGAGAAAATAGTGACATGCATGGGAGGCGAGGCAAGGTAAAGCGAGGAAGGTTAGGTCATAAAAGCCAGCGGATGAGGTATAAGGTGTGAATGGATGTTAATTCTTAAGAGGTAGCTGTAAGAAAATTCTGTAAAAAATGGAAGTTAAGCAAGTCAATTTTTAAGGCCAGCAGGCCGAAAAATAAATGCTTATCTATCTATCATATGTTTAGGATAAATTCGAACATGAAAGTACCGATATCTTCGAACTTGATAGAAACAGAGATGTACCAGGCTCTTGATTCAGAAATCCTACTTGCTACCAGTTATGGATAACTTTTCGAGTAGGAGAAGTTGGAAACGATCAACAGAGAAACGAAGAGGAAGATACGATGTACCTGCAAAGCTGGAGCAAGAACTTTGGGTTGTTGTGCTCATGTCGCGAGTATCTTGTGGTTCCTTGGCTGGGCGAGGCATCAACAGCACATGAAATATTCCAGTATAATGCTAATCCGATACATCCAGGATGCCGGAAATAGGAAGAATGATGACGGTGGAACCGGAATAGCAGAATTTATAGTCAATGGTAAAGAATAGAGATTTGTTGAATGCGGGGGGCTGGTCACTGAGATTTCAGGTGACTCCCGGACTTACGAAAGACCCTGTGGAGGTCAGTAGGAACCTCTAAATTCTATTGCGTTGTTCCTTGGTTAGACCCAGTTAGTCTCAGTAAGTCTCAGTTCTGGTTCGAGTACCACGCGATGAACTTTTCGAGGGAGTCTCGTGGTAAGTCACAAGTCACAAGAAATCTGGAGTTAGTTCGAGTGAGGTCTCTACGAAATCTTCGTTATTCCGGTGGCAATCATTGTTAGTCTGACCTCCTGATTTCTGAGTGACCAGCCCCATGGTTAAATGGAAAAAATAGACTAGAAAGGACTTAATTGTGACTACGTTATAGTCTTAATAATCACGAAATTCACTCTACAGTAAACTAAAATACAAACAAATATAAAACTTTTCACAACTTCACGATGCGAAATCAGAAAAAATAATACTAGTTGACTTTATAACTACAAAGGCTAACAGAATAACGATGACAAAGGAGTTTAAGTTCGACTTTGCAACCTCCGCGTGGTGAACTCTAGGTAATGTTAATACAAGCGGCAACGGTCAGCCGTTTTAATGTATTTCCGAATATTGCAAACATGGTTCTGAAATTCAACAAGGTCATGGTCATCCTAACTATTTACTATTGACTTGAATTTAAGGTGAGACTTAAATTAGAATGTAGAATTCTACGCTCTTTTCATATGCGGCGTCGTAAAAAGGGTTTGGTGTCGAAAGAAATCAATTTAACCTGGAGATGCTTCTTTGACCTTGACCTTGATGTCAAGGTCTCAAATACTCCTTGTATTTGATTAGAACAGGAAGCCTTAGATCAAGAATTGTACTTTTTATCGTAAATTTTAAGAGATAAAATACCCGCGTGATACTGACTTCAGCGGGCTTTATCACGGAACCCGGGGGTTTTGGGCTTTGCGACCATGGAGATATTTGTCCAGGACGATGAGATACAAAACCTGTAGCAAATTCAACCAAATAAACCAAAACTACTTTTTCTTAAGAAATGTGCGTGGTCCATTGATTTAGGAAATAAAATGTGTTTATAACCATTAAGTCGTGAAAACAACGTATAATTCTCTAATTCTTTAAGTTGCACTTTTTTTAGTAGATGATTCAGCTCGTTGTAAAAAATTGTATTATTTTGTGAAAAATTTTATTATTTTCTTTGAAATTTCAACGCTTTGGTGAAAGTTCATTCTTTTTGGTTGAAAATTCAACTATTTGTTATAAATTTGTTTGTTTTAATTAAAGTTCATCCCTTATCATAGAAATTGCATCTTTTTTGTTATCAACACAACTGACTGGTTAAAAATTCACGTATTTTGCTGTTTTAGAAGGACAGTGTGTATAAATTCACAAAATATTATTCCAAGACTATCGTTCAAAAACATTATTTCATTTTTAGATACCATTTCCAAAACATATTTTGTGTTTTTATAATTAAAAAGCAGCAGTTTATTGGTCAGAATTCTAGCTGCAAAATTTGATTTGGATATTCCTACTCATTATATGATTTGGTTTAAAATTCAAATTTTCAAATGATATTTAACTAATTTATTTTCGATTGAAAATGTACATATCTTATTTAGTAAAAGATTCATGTCATTCATAATCATAAAAATGTAATCTTTTTGTTTAAAAATTTAACTATTTGGTAAAAATTCCTTTGTTTGTTGAAAAAATTAATTTTTCATTTGAAAATTTTACCATTTCATTTTTTGTTCAAAATTGATCTTTTTGAGTTGAAATATTAACTATTTAACTGCAAATTGATATTTTTTGTTGAAAATCTGTATTTTTTAGCACAAAAGCAATCGTCTTGTAGTCTGTATTCTGTACGCACGATAACTTTCGGAAGATTGAGTAAATTGGATTCTGCTTATGTACACTCTTTTTAAGCCTAGAAAGAAAGAACAAGTTCGTAAACCAGCTATTTTGGATGAAAATTCAAAAAGTGAGCGCATTTTCAAAATGTTTAAGACCACCTTTTTAAGGTTTATAAATTATATGTACGGTTGTTAATAGCACTTGGAAATTCGAACAATTTATCATAATGACTTTTTTCGATGTAAAGAAAATTATTAGAGTTATAAAATTTCTTAACCAAAAAAAAAAAAATTCTAAAATGAGCATTTTAAACCAAAAAATGCATGATATCAAAAAAAGTCAAGAAAAGAAAAACGTTCATTTTTGAAAGCTCTAAAAGATTATCACACGAAAAAAATGAATAGACTAAGATATGGCGTCCTGGAAAGATCTACAAACTTTTTAATAATCACTTTTCGATAGAACACGTAGATTTTGTTTTTTACCGTGTTGTTGTTTGTCGTGTAAAAACAAGAATAAAAATGTTTTAAATTTAAATTTTTGGGCTAATGATACAAGCCACAAAAAAATAAAATAAAAATGAGATAAAGGCTTGGTTATCCAAAAAAGAGCTACCAATTTTTTATTAATTATGATTGTTTTATAGGATGCGCATTTTTTGTTTTAATCGTAAAAAACAATGAAAATATAAATTTGTTATTAATCATTTTTTAATAGGACGAGTAGATTTTCTTTCAATCGTGAAAATAAGATTAAAAATAAAAAAGTTTAATTTTTGGAAAAAGGATACGAAAGACAAAAAAAATTAAAAGACAAAAGTTCTTTACAAAAAAAATATTCACAACTTTATTACAAACTATGGTTAAAAAATATATAAAAATATCAAAATGTACATTGCATATAAACAAATCAAATTTATGGAAAACTAACAAAAGTTGCAATCAAATGTTTCATAATAATTTTTACATTATAAAAACGCGCATTTTTTAATTACAATAAATTTTAAAATGATCAAATTACGGAATTAGCCCCTCTGCAAATTTATTTATAAATTCTAACTTTATCAAGTCACCCGACTATAAATTTCGATATTACACAATTTCACAGATTTACAATTTTTAAATATATAAATTATCGGAAGGATGAACCTAAAGTTTTAAGAATATCGCGTAAATAAATTACTTTTCACATTCTTACCAGAGAAGGTATTAGATTTGTA
>NC_046662.1:76683917-76689084 GCF_010883055.1 Belonocnema kinseyi | reverse complement strand
CCAGTTTTTGTCAAATGTCCACGTTTTGAGACCCACTGCATCTGAAAAACAGGTTTTTACGAATTGGTATATCTGTGTGTCTGTATGCCTGTAAGCCTGTATGTATGTATGTCTTTCTATGCGTATGTATGTTTTTCTGTGAGCACGATAACTTGTGAAAACATTATTCTATTAGTTTGGCCTTTGGTACACTCTTAAGGGTCCTAAACTAAAGGTCAAGGTCGTTAGCTAGCCATTTTGGATGAAAATTAAAAAAGTGAGTGCATTTTTAATATTTTTGAGACAACTTTTTTCAAAATTCAAAAATTTTCTGTACGGGTATTCATATTATTCAAAAAGACGGACAATTCATTCTAATGGCTTTTTTCATAAAACCAAAAAATACCACAGATATAGCATTTAAAAAGCTGCAAAAAAACACACGAAAATCCACATTTTAAGCCAAATAATGCACGAGGTGAAAAAAGTCAAGAAAAGAAAAATGTTGCTTTTTGAATGCCCTACAAGATTATCATAACAACTTTGTAAATTTTCTTGATAAATCAAAAATTTACATTTTGACACCATAAAAAATAATGAAAAATTCAACAATTAAATTTGTCGGTCAAACTATGCAAAATACGGTAAAACATAAGTTGACAAAAATTGTGCACTTCAAAAAGATCTACAAATCTCTTATTAATCACTTTTTGATATAATGCGTAGTTCGTGCTTTTACTATGAAAAACATCATTAACAGTTAAAAAAATCTGCCTGTGTGGGGGTTTCAAAAAATGAATTTTCTTATGTTTTTAATGCTATTTTTCACGATTAAAATCAAAAAACGAACTATCAACAAATTATTCATGACAAATCAATTCATTTTTACATTCTTATCAGAGAAGGTATTAGATTTGTGTAAAATTTACCCCCCCCCCTGCCCCTTTTTAGTCAAATGTTCACGTTTCGAGATCCCCTGAATCCAAAAAACAGGTTTTTACGAATATGTCTGTCTGCCTGTGAGCAGGATAACTTGTGAAAAATTATCTATTAGATTGGCCTTCGGTACACTCTTTTAGTGTCATAAACTAAAGATCAAGTTCGTTGGCTAGCCATTTTGGATACAAATTTAAAAAGTTAGCGCATTTTGAATATTTTGGAGACCACTTTTTCCAGAATTCAAAATTTCTCTGTGCAGAAAATGAGCGGAAAATGAACATTTTAAGCTAAATAACGCACGATATGAAAAAAAGTCAGGGGAAGAAAAATTTTGATTTTGAATGCCTTACAAGATTATCGTCTTGTACAAGTCTAGCTCACTGAGGTTAGGGATATAATTTCGAAGTTAAAAACGGTAAGGCTGCTGTGTAAACCATATGTATATCGTTTATATTTTAAAAATAACAGTGTAAATGAGAAAATCCAGTTTATGGAAAAACGACACGAGTTTTCAATAAAATGTTTAATAACAATTTTTTTTTAAATGCGCCTTTTCTTGCCGAGACAATAAAGCTACGCTTGTTTTAATGCCAATACCTGTTATGAATTGTTATAATATACCAACAGTCGCGGGCCCCAGGCGCGCTAAAACTTGCGAGCGAAAGATTTGCTTTGTTGAAAATTTGTCTTTTACGGTAAAGATTAATCTTTTTGTTTGGAAATTCAACTACATTGTTAAAAATTAATTTTGTTATGCTTAAGGATTCAAATGTATGGTTAAGGTTTGACTATTTTGATAGAAGTTCATTTTTTATTGAAAACTAATTGTTTTAGCCGAAAATTTATTTACTCCATTTTTAATTTTCAATTTATCTTTTTAAGTTTAAAACTCATTTATTTCCTTAAACATTCATTCTCTTTCTTCAAAGCTCATCTTTTTTGTAGAAAAGTAATGTTCTTGGTTATTATTTTCTCTTAGTCCCAAATTAATTTTATTGACTTAAATTTCTTTTGTAGTTCAAAAGTCATCTGTTTTGATAGAAAATTAATCTTCTATGTTGAAAATTCATCTTTCGATTGAAAATTCATAGGTTTAGTTAAAAATTAATTTATTCTAGACCCCAAATCATCTTACATGATTTTTACAAACACTGTTTTACATTAATATTATTGATCTCCCAGGTGTAATATTATTTTTATATCTGAAACCAAAAAATCATAACAGTTAAGAAAAATAAAAAACTAGACAGGAAAAATTAAGAGATAGTCACGAAATTTCGAAATTGGGAAATTGGGAATGAACACTTTGCCACGCCCTTTCTGAGGCTTTTATGGTCAAGTATAGTTATTTCACTATGAGATATTTCTGTTATAATAATAATTTAAAATTTAACTATTATTAATATAAAGTTTTATAAACTACTATATAACTGTTATAATCAAAGAGTTTTTTCATTATTAAGATGTCGTCTAAGATTGTAAAATAATTCTATCAGTTATTTAATAAATTATAGTTTCATTTGAGTGTATATAGTGATGAATAGTTTAGTACCAAGTTGGTGCAGGTTTACGGTGCGAGCCTATCAGAGAGATATTTGGTTATGTGTTTCGTGAACATGGGATGCATCTACAGTTTGATCTGTCTCGTTATGGGATTTCCTGTTTGCATTGACGCCTCTAACTGGCCTTTGTGTGGTAAAACGTATACTCTATGTATAGGTTTGGCATGAACATAAGTTTACCATTGAGTCGAGAATTGAGATATCATGAGATACTCGGAATTTCTGTGGCATTCGGCGATAAACCGAAGCACAAGGTTTGGTTTCACGCAAACCGCGGCACCCAAGTTTTAGACAGTCCAATTTTTCATTTTGATAGGAAATTAATCTTCAAAGCAGATATCTCCTAAGGAGTCGTTAAAAACCGATGTTATATTGTCTAGGAGAAGAGAGGGGTAATATTTGGCTTCTTGATTTCTGCTGTAGGAGGAGGGGGTGAGGCAGAATATGACATCACACGTTGAAAATATGATTGTGATTAATAATGTGTTACAGTGTTCAAAAAATGAAAATTAGTTATTTTATTTTACAAGTACAGACTTTACAGTCATTTCGCTATTCTCCTCTTTTTCCCTTTTTAAATAAATAACTATTAAATTCATTATTCAATTAGTTGGCTGGAAGTTCAGCTACTTTTTAAAAAATTGATTTTATTACGGAAAATCCATATCTTTTATCAAAAGTTTAATTATTTGTCAAAGATGCGCTTTTTTGTTGATAAAAATGAATTTACTGAACCACGAATTTGAATATTTCACCTTTGGTTGAAAATTGAGCTTTTCACTTTAAAATTAAACTATCTGGTTAAAGATTTTGTTTGCTTGTTAGAAATTCATATTGTTGGCTTAAAAATGCAACTGTTTTGCAGAAAACTAATCTTTTTGACTTAAAATGTCAACTATTTTGTTAAACCTTACCATTTTTCGTTTAAAAACTTTATAACTTTGGTAGAAAATTCAACTATTTCATTAAAAATTAAGTTTCTGGTTGAATATTCGTAATTACGTGTGGAAAATTCGATCATTTTGTAAAGAATTAGCATATTTAGTATGAAAATGATAATAGTTTGATTGAAGTTTGTTCTTGCTTCAATAAAAAATCATTTTTTGTAGGAAATTAATCTTTTTTGGTAGAAATTTGAACTCATTCTCATCTCATCTATTTTGTTGAAAAATTGTCCTCTCCCTTGTAAGTTCAACTATTTGATATTAAATGTAACTGCTCGGTTGATATTTTTTCTTTTGGTTACATTACATTTTTTTTATTTAAAATTAAAATCATTGTTGTTGCAATATCAGCTGTTATGTTTTTGTTGAGTTGAGCTTTGTAAAAAATTTATCTTTTAGGTAGGAAATTCAACTACATTGTTGGAGATTTCTAATTTGGGTTTACTGAATAAAGTATCGATAAAATTCGTGGCAGGAAGGTTTTTAGAGTGGTAAAGTTTTATTCAGACAACTTCGCGTTTTTCAAAACAAAAAAAACAAAAGAAAGTTTAACGGATATTTCGTTAAAGTTTATCCTGTAAAGTTAATTTTTGTTGCAGCGAATCTTTTATCGGAAATCGATGTAAAGTTTATCTTCTATTTTTCTGTGTTACTAATTCATTCTTTGATTCAACAGCTTGGTAGAATATTAATTTTTTTTGTGAATAAAAATAGTTGATTTAAATGAAAATTAACTATTCTATTTTTTTGAGAAGCTGATCCTTGTAGTTTAAAAATTCAACTATTTGGTTGGAAATGTATGTATGTATATATGTATATATGTGTGCATGGATGTATGTTTGTACGCTACCGTGCAAAATTTTAAGTCCGCCTCTTTTTTGATGATTAAGTTCTCTTAATTTTAAATATATCAACGCTAACATTTTTTCTCTTTAAAAGATTAAATTATATACAAATTCTGTAGAAAAGGAGCCCAGGATGAAACCTATTTGCCTATTTTTCAAGTAGATATTGCAAGAATAGTGTATATTTCAATGTTTTCTTAAATTTTTAATAACTTTCTTGATATTCAATATCTCTTAATGTTCTCAAGCTCATTTGAAGCCATTTTTCACAGTATTATATCGGCTTATGATTATAAATCGAGAAAATTGCAAAATCAAAATTCAAGGAGTTAAAGCTGTAACGAAAAGTTGTAAAATTGCAATATTCTGTGTAATAACCAAAATATTTTTGTACAATATATAAAACATATAGTCATGAAGTTTCGATGAAATTTCCTCAAAATATATAATTAATTAATATTCATTCTGATTTGCATACAAACAAAATGTTTTTAAATTTCTCCAAATTTTTGGTTACAACTTCAATTCCTTGCAATTCAATGAGGCAATTTTCAAGATTTATAATCATAATCCTTTGTGTAACTGTGGAAAAATAGCTTCAAAATAAGCGCGAGAACATTAATAATATTTATTATTAAGGAAGTTATTGAAAATTTAAGAAAACATTGAAATGTAGAATAAAAATAGACAAATAGGCTTTATCCTGGGCTCATTTTCTACAGAATTTTCAGAGCATTTAATCCTTTAAAGAGAAATGTTTTTAGCTTTGACAAATTTAAAATTAAGAGAACTTAATCGTAGACCGCGGAAAGAATGGTTAGAATGTGTGAATGAGACCCTACTTAGAAGAGACATAAGAAGTCACAGAAACACGAGAGCCTGCATGAAAAAATGCATG
>NC_046662.1:76655562-76683817 GCF_010883055.1 Belonocnema kinseyi | reverse complement strand
TCTCTATCCCATCCACACACTACTCCTTTCCCCTGCCGAGTGAGTCACGCCTACCCCGAAAGGGAAATGGCTTAATGGTTTAATAATAATAATAATAATAATCAATCATCAAAAAAGAGGAGGACTTAAACTTTTGAACGGTAGTGTACGTATGTATGTATGTAAAAAAGTTAATCTTTTTGTCTTAAAAAATCCACAGTTTGTTAGAAAATTTCTTTCTTTTTTTTTACAAATTATTGTTTGGAATGAAAGCTCAACTATTCCATTTTTAGCAAAAAGTTAATCTTTTTAGTTTGAAAACTCAACTATTTGGTTATAAATTTATTATTGCAAAAAATATTTGTCCTAAATTAAAGAATCCGTTTTTCAAAACATTTTTTTCACTTAACCAAAAATAAATTCAAAATGGGAAAAATAAGTTTAAAAACTAAAGAAAAATGTCCGTGAAACAAAAAAACCATTAAATTCTTTTATTTTAGTTGACTAAAAACGTTTCTTTTTAATCAAAGAAAGTTTTCTTGATTTAGAACCAATGAACATTTTTCTTTAATCCAAATGATTTTTTCTTTAATTCAAGAATATTTTTTATAAGTGATGTATTTTTGGTGAACATTCAATTTTTTAAAAAGAATTTATATGTTTTGTTGAGCATTCCTATTTTTAAGTAAAAAATTAATCCTCATGGTTAAAATTTTTTTTCTGGTTGAAAATGTAATTATTTGATTTAAAATTTAACTGAGAAGGGCTGAGTAAAAAGTTAGTCTTTTCGGCTTCGTAATTGAACATTTCGAATGAATTTTTGTTTTTTGCTGACTGAAAAATATATTCTGTTTGAGGATCAAACTATATTGTTGAAAATTTGTTTTCTTCGGGTTCAAAACTTACGGACCCTAGTAAAGGCGGAGACGTAGTTGAACATATTCTAAAAAACTTCTTAAAATAAAAAACATAGTCTGACAAGATGATATTATTAATAATAAGAATAATAATGATAATAATGATTATAATAATCTCATTTCCAATTATTTCAAGAAATTAAATTAACTGCCAGGTCAATCGCTCGCACAACGGTGCAACACTTACTCACACCCTATATGCACCATAGTTCGACATAAAAGTTTCCTCGCATAACAGTTAATAAAACTTCTACGAGTCAACAGAACTGTCCTTTCTTCGACGAAACTTTTTTGTTCGTAGGTGCTTCAGAGCAACAGAACGATAAATTGAAAAACATTTTTCTCCAAATGGGTTAAAGAATATTCTTTTTTTATATCCGAATCCAATTTTTCTAATAAGTTGTGCTGAATTCGACTGAATTTAAAGGAAGCGCAACAGCTAGAGTACATAAACGAAAAACAAACAGACCAGTGTATACAACATGAAAGACATGGAAGTTTTTTCTTTTATGATGTACGATTTTAAATTCAATTTGTTTTTGTAAATATGCAGAAAATGCTTTGTATACAGAGAGAAATCCATTTGATCAATTTTATCCCGAAATTAGGTCAAAGTAAAATGCAACGCTTTTATACAGATTTTAGATTTTTATCAGAAAATGTTGCACCAGAACTATGCCATTCAACAGATCAATGGCCTGCCATAAATTTTAATAACCGCCAGATTTACGTTGAAATTTTTAAGTTGAGCTTCCGAAGAAATTCTCTGAATTTTGTTATTGACAAATCATAGCAATAGAAATTGACAGTCCAAAGTAGAAAATGTTACATTTTTATCCTAGCCTGGAATAAAAATTTTCTAAAACATTCCTCATTGGTCCTAGGAAGCTACAAACCCTTAAAAAGTGGGTTTTGAACTAGGTAAATCTATTAAAACATTTGAAAATGAAGATAGATTATTTTATTTGCAAAAATTGTTTTCTTTTGTTAACCTAAAAAGACTCATATCTAATTTTCAGAATTATATATCATACATTTCCATACATTCACATAATCTTTACTTCAATTCAGGTAAATTTTTGCTTAATTTAACTTCATCTATTAATTTATGTATATTTTTTAATTTTAGGTGTAATATTTTTAAGTATTCCTTTTTACTGTGAAAGTTAATTCTTTTTAGTTAAAATTCTGCCATTATACTTATGAATAAGAATCCATCTTTTTCAGTTAAAAGTTTTAATATTTAGTCGAAAATTCGTCTTTTTGGGTGGAAAGTTCAACAATTTTAGTTGGAAGTTCTTTTCTCTTTTGACTAAAGAATCCTTATCGGTTCAAATTTTGCTTTTCAGGCTGGAAAATTTATCTCTTTTGGCAGAAATTTTATCTTTTTTGTTTGAAACGAAACTGATTGAAAATGAATCTGTGTCAGTTGGACATACGACTATTTCGTTAAAAATGTATGTCCTCGGTTGAAAATGTAACTATTTTTCAAAAATTAGTTTTGTAGTTTGTTAAACATTAATTATTTTACCTAAATATTTAACTTCTTCCATTTTTTGTAAGTTTATCTTGTTTAGCTTAAATTTTATTTATTTGGTTAGAACTTTAATAGGTTTAAAGATGCACTACTTTGTTGAAAATTCATTCTTTTGGTTCAGGATTCATCATTTTAATTAAAAATTCACACCTTTGCCTGAAAATTGAACTATTTTGCTGTGCACTGATTTTTTATGGTTATAAATTAATTTTTTCAAATGGAAGTTGAACTGTTCTAGATAAATTTTAATCAATTTAGTCTCAAATTAATTTCTTTATCTGAAATTTAACCATTCTATTGTAGTTGAGAGAATTCATCACTTTAATTGAAAGTTTATTTCTTTGTACAAAAATTCAACTAATTTGTTAACATTTTATTTTTTTATTTGAAAATTAATTTGTTTGACTGATTATTTTTCTAATCCATTCTTGGTAAAAATTGACCTTTTATGGTTAAAAATTCAAATATTTGGCTGACGATTTTGATATTTTTAGGGTTTTGTAGCCGCAGGCGTAAACCCTTATGGTTTCGGTAGTGTGTTCCTCCGTTTCTCGTCGTTTTTTTCCAAGAGGGGAAATTAAAAGCGGGAGAATAGGAAAAGTGAAGGAAGTAATGGTAGGGTATGCAGGGGCGATAAGGGAAAATTATATGAGAGGAATTGTGGGAAAGTGCGGGAAAATAAGGATCAGAGAAATCAAGGTGAAGTTAGGGGAAAAAAAGTAGGGTAAGCAATGAAAATCAGGAAGGGCAAGTAGTGTAAGTAAGGAGAAATTAGAAGAGTGAAAAAGGGAATGTTATGAGAAGCAAGGGGTAGGAATGTTATTAAAAGGAGAGGAAGTAAGGAAAATTAGGGGAGAAGAAGTAGAGGCATTGAGGGAAACTGTTGCAGGGTAAGTAATGAAGGTTCGAGCAGGTTCGGTGGAAGTGCGAGGAAGTAATGGGTGGAAAATTAGGTACACGGAGCGGGATTACGGGCAGTAGGAAAAATGAGGTAATGAAAAAGTAGAGAAATTGAGAAGAAATTTGGAATCAGAATTAGGGGAAATAGGGAAGAGTAAGTGGGAGAAGCGAGAAGAATAAGGGCTGTCAAGAAACAGTAAGTGAGGGGAGAGTAAGTAAGGGATATGTGGGAGGGAAAATAGGATAAGTGAGGGAAAATGGGTTGATCGGAAGTAGAGAAAGTATGGAAAATAAGGAATGGGGAACACGAGAAAATGAGGAGCGAAAGTAGGGGAGGGAAAAGTAGAGGAATTGAGGAGAAATAGAGGACAATAGATAGAAAAAGTGAGGAGATCTTAAGGACAAGAAGTGAGGGTAGTGTGGGTAAGTAGGGGAAATTATTGAAAATGGTACAGGGTAGAGAGGAAAACGGATAAAAGGCGAGTAGGGTATTGCGGGTGAGTAGATGAGGGAAAGTGAAGATTAAGAAGTGTAGCAGAAGAAGGGGAGTGTTAGCTGGGGAAGCGAGGACAGGGGTAAATAGACAGAGTAGATGTAAAGAATTGGAGGGGGAGTTTTCAACTTCTTAATCAACGTCTTAATCAACGTCTTAATAAGTTACGAAATCCTTTTTGTGGGCACGCGTCGTCTACTTTGACTAATTGTTGAAGTCAAACAAATTAATAGCCCGAAATAGGTAGATTGGGATTTTTTTCACCATTACGCTAAAATTTGCAAAAATGAATCATTTTGATCTCAAGTTGAGAATCAGAATGTGCATTTTTATTGGAAATTATGTTATTTTTATTTTATTAGCACTCTATTTTTAAGTATTTTCAGAAAGCTGCATGTGCATAAAAATAGAGAAATGATTTATATATAGGATTATGCTCTCGGGACACACTCTATGAACTTCATGTGCTTTTCTTGCGAAATGATCGTAAAGTGTCGTTACCACAAGAATACGAGACATGAATCCAGAGGACAACACCTGTGAACCTACTTTTAACATAGAGGCAGCAAAAGAATTTTCCACTTCAAGCTTTTCATCCCTTGAATATGGTAGTTATAAAAAAATAAAAAATAAAGTAAAATGAATGAGCACGTGAGCAGCTTTTCAATCATCCTGAATTCGGAATTCTAGACCATTACGAATGGCCAATGCGATTAGGATTGTTATTTATTTCAATTTATTCGAATTTTTCTCCATATTTTTTCGATCAATGAGGATGACCACAAAACTGTATTTTCAAAATACCCTGATTTCTCACCTACCAATTTTTCATTTTTCCTTACCAATAATATTTAAAGACCGAAATTCTAACCTTTTCAGTTTAAAAAACTAGATTTATACAACAAAATTTAACCAGTTCAATTCAGCCAAAAAGACGCATTTTTAACCGAATAGTTGAATCCTCAACCAGAAAAGTCGAATTTTCAATGAAAACATTAATTTTCAGCCAAGGGGCGAATCTTTAAAAATTTTATTTTTAACAAAGAAATTTGACTTTCAATCAAGCTGTTGATTTTTTAACCAAAACAGATTAACTTTGTTTAAGTAATTACATTTTTAACCAAAAAGATTAATTCTTCGCCAGTAAAATGAATCCTCTGTCAAAAAGATGAATTTTTAACAAAATACACTACTTTAAAACCAAATTGTTGAATTTGAGAGCCAAAAAGACAAATGATCTACAAAGCAGTTAAATTTTCAAACCGAAAATATGATTTTCTGAAAGATTTTTTTTTAATCCAAAAGTAAGAAAAATTCCACTGGTTTCAGTAAAATTGGAGTGAATTTAGAATTGCCTTAAAGTATCTTACCAAAATTCTTTGAAATTCGCCATTTTTTCAAAAACAAGATAATTGACTTTTTCCTAAATTGCAGATTTTCCGTGACCTGATTGCCAGCATTCATTAATCACTGAATTTGGAATAATGTGCTTTTTATAAATGTTTTTTTAAGTTGATTTGAATGTGAGAAGTGCAATCTTTAAAGAGATAGCATTTTCATTCCCTAGGAATTTTATTCTGCATATGTATGAATTTTGCATCGCATTATAAGCAAACTACCTCAAATAGCTGAGAAAGCTCTACAAACTTTTAAGCTTTTAAGGAGACACTTTGGGGTTTTACGTAATAGTTTCTTATCCATTCAAAAGTTTACAAGATTAGTACTTGGATCACATGCACTTAAAGATTGTAAGAAACTTTTGAATTTATTTGACTGCAAAACCTGCACGTCGTAAGAGAGAGAGAGAGAGAGAGAGAGACTTTGTTCTTATTGTCAATCATAGCCGGTATTATTTCACAGTAAACCGTGGGCAATTAAACAGTAAAATATTATTATGATTATCAACTTCAGAAACAAATTATCCACTTTTGTGGTTCGAAAATTAATTTTACACAATTTCGTTCAGATTTTTCAAGTGGCAGGTGGTATACTTTTAAATGAAAATCGTAAGTCAGTCTTGACCAATAGAATATTTATAATGCAGTATATTTTTTTTAAATTTTCGAATTTCAGGGTAGGAGAAAAATTCCAATTTTCCTTTATTCTACTATAAATCTATATAGTTTTCAAAATCAATAAATCGTTCAACTCTAAACTGAAAAGAACAATTTTCAATCAAATAGTTAAACAGTTACCAAAAAATATCAATTTTTAACCGAAAATAAAATGGTTAAATTTACAGTTAAAAACCATTAATTTTTAACTAAAAAACGAATTTCAATTGAAAAAATGTCTCATTAGGAGGATATTATGTTTACTTTGTACTTCCCCCACATTTATGCACATAATTTTTTTAATTAAACGTAAAAGAATCGACAACTGCATTATTGTGATTGTTAGATTCTCTTTTGTTAAAGCTCCTTTGGCTTTAACGAACATTTTTTTCTGTACCTCGGTCTACAATTGCTTGTTCAGATATTGCAAAATAAATTACACATTTTATTTATCGCGATTACTTTAATATGTGTGACTGATTAAAAAAAACGTGTCCTCTTAAAAAGTGATTCATGAAAAATTTGCAGGTCTTCTCAGGCTGCGAAATTTTTGTCTATTCATCTTTTTTTTTGTATCATGAATAGTTTTACCGTAAAATAGAATTTTTTATTTTTCATTATTTTTAGTGCAATCAAAATTTGACTTTTCTATTTATGAAGAAAATGATCAAATTTGTTATGATAATATTGTACAGCTTTAAAAAGGAAACTTTTTTCTTCTCTTGAAATTTTTTCATGTCTTGCGTTACTTGGCATACAATTTACATTTTCGTTTTTTTTTTAACCGCACAATTTCTAGAACAATTTCTAGATTAATTTTAAGAAAATAGCTGACTAACAAAATATTTTCTCATTGATGAGAATGTAAAAAGAAATTTAGAACAAAAGAGTTCAACTCTTAACTAGTCGTTAAATTTGTAAGCAAAAAATATGAATTCTCAATGACAACTTTATAGCTCTTTGATATTTTACCTAAAAAGAATATTAATTTTGAATAAAAACTAGATGAATTCAACCAAAAAGAAGGATTTTCATCAAAATAGTTAAACGCTCAACCAAAAAAAATTTATCAGCCAAATATTTTGAGCCAAAAGATATGAAATTGTTACCGAAATTGATCAATATTTTAACCAGAGTCGAGTTTTCTCAAAAAAGTAAATTTTTTAACGAACAAAGGTTCTTCAGCCAAAAAGTAAAAAAATGGCAATCAAATTGTTGATTATTGAAGCCAAAAAGGCTAATTTTTAACAAAATAGTTGAATTGTCAATAAAAAAGAATTGCGTTGTAAGAAAATTGTGGAATTTTTACAAAATAATTAAATTTTCTACTAAAAATATAATAGGAGACTTTACATTATTACCCTCAAAATAAAAATAATTTTATTTTTAGCCAAAGATAATAATTTTGTACCAAAATGTACGAATTTTCAAATAAAAATTATAAACTTTCTAGCAAAAATTGAATATTTACATTTTAAGCTCAATTAATTAATTCTCGATGAAAAAATGTTTGATAAAGAAAATAACAACTGACAGTCCACAGTCGATACTCATTAAAATTCATTACGTGCAATGGAACTTAAAAATTGGATCATTCTGATGTAATTTGTTAAACAAATCAAAATTTTGAATTATTTGTGAAAGCATTGAATATCATTTCGATTCAATTTCGGGATCAAATTAATTAACTGGCATTTACTATGTTTAAGATATGATATTAAACTTTACAAAAAGGTAGTAATTCACACAAGAGTTTAACAAAAGTGTTTTCTTTCATTTTAGCCTCAGATTTACACGTTTTATCTTTCTCATTCAAACCCAGGCAAAAACTGTTCCGAACATATAGAATGATTCTTCGGGTATAGAGAATGCTTTCATTCGAGGACGATGGGCAAAAGGCAAAATTAAGGATAGCACCAAAAATGGGTCGCTTTTTGCGCGAACGTTGCGGCTCATAAATTATCGAGTAAGGTCAACGGAATATCCGCATGGCCGATCGCTTTAAAGTTGGTTTCACAAAGAGCACCCTCGTGATACTTGACTTTAAAATATCACAGTAAAAGACTAAAGACTCTTTGAAATCGATGACAAACTCATTCAGATTAACCTTGATTCTCGCCTTTATTAGGGGCTGCCAATTTTATAAAATGCACTGACGACAAATTTGCATACAATTTTAGCAGAACTTTATTGCACTCTTTCATGAGCAGTTGGGGAAATTAACCTAGAGTAGATGGGAAATATTCAAAAAAATTTAACTTCGTCAGCTTCAAATAATAAAGAAAGATTTTCGTATTTAAATGAAGCTTACATATTTAATTGAATATTGTTATAAAAAAAATCACGAAATTAGTTAATTAACCGTGTTATACTTTTTTATTAGACCCGCCAAGGGTGCGATTATGATGTCTCTATACATCAACAAATAATCAGTTCTGGTATTGCGCCTGGGCCTTATAATTTAACTTGAGCATTCTTACAATTAAAATCAGTTGATCGATTAAATAATAGTTGAAACTATCATTATTTTGCAAACAACATGAAAGCTTATGTTTTTGTTCTTTTTTTATCTCTGATATTCCGTGAGATTGGTACGATTTGTACAAGATGTTTGATTTGTGATGACAGAAGTGTGTAAAACTTTTGCATACCTCAGTCCCAAAATTATATCTTTTCTGAGTGACTCTTAACACACTTAGACTTTTTGGGTTTTTTAATAACTACAAATTTAGACTAGTTTTTTGTTTTCTATTGACAAAAAACTTAAATTCTAAAACATCATGTATAGTCCAGGATCCAGGAATCGTTTGGTCCACAGAAATAGGTCCCCGGAATGTTTAAAATAAATATTGTTCAGAATGGTCTCCTGAATCCAACGGTATGAGGTGCTTTCGCGAACTGACGGTCGTTCTCGATATATTGTTAATCAAACATTTTTTCATAACTTATGATACTTCTCCTAAAATTATCGACATTAAATTTTTTTTTGAAATTGTTAGGTCCTATTGAAATGAACAATTTTTGTCGTGTGTAATTTTTTGTATGCCTAAAAGTTTTTTCAAAAAGATATATTTGGACCTTTCGCTTTCTTAGTGCGGCTCCCCATGGCTAGCAGATTAGTGCCGCTCGATTGGACGGTTTCATGTCTTGCGCGCCCTTCCTATTGTTTGAGATTGGAGCCAGCGAAGAAAATCAAAATTGTATACATTATTAATTCATTTAATTTCAATAGGCTGCATTAGCCTCATTATATTATTTCGAGAAAATCAAAAAAAGATTGACAAAAGTCGGTTAATATTTACTCCCCCTGTTGATATTTACCGATATATTTTCCTTTAACTTATTTTTTTGTTAATAAACTATTCGAGATACGGAAAAGAGTTTTCGACAAACTTTTTCATTCTATGGTTTCTTCAACATTATGAGAAAACAAAATGACACAATCTTAATAAGTGTCGGTTACAATCGGGTTCAAAAAAACCTTGTTGCAAATCTTGTTTGCTGTTTTTTTGTATAAACTATGAATCAAATGCAAAAATGTACAAAAGAAATTTCATGCGCCTTAACACAATCAAACTAATTCTGAAAAAAAATCTTTAAAAGACCGATAAACAATGCATAAAAATCGATTATTATATTATGCTTTTTTCCGTTTTTTTGCAAAGACTATGAGACAAACAAGAATTGCCATGACAAAAATTGTTTATTTTAATAAGACCTAACAGTTTACAAAAAAATATTCTTAATATGTCGATAATTTTTGAAGATATAGCATAAGTTATGTAAAAACGTTTAATTAACAATATCTCGAGAACGACTGTCAGTTCGCGAAAGCACCTCATACCGTTGGATTCAGGAGACCATTCTGTACAATATCCATTACAATAATTCCGGGAACCTTTTCGGTCATACTACCTCTTCTATGTGGACCCCGGATGAAAATAAACAAATAAGCACAACCTTTAACTTGAAAAATTATGAGATAGTGGCAGAGCAACCAGTTTTGACGGTGAAATTTTTCGTAATTTTTCTATTATCTCCTGTTAGTTATCTTCTGTTGGAAAATTTAATGCTAAATAAAATGTCCCTCAATATTTATAAATTATAAAGAAAAAATGCTTTGTATCAATGAATATTGTTCAATTCACTTCAATCTTTGGTTCTAATGTATAAACTTCTGACGTAACTGTTTAATCTTAGTAAAAAGTGTAAATAATGTAGAGGCGAAATTTTGTTTTTATGTTAAAAATTAATTTTTTGCTCTCAAACATTCGTTAATTATACAATGTCAATAAATTGAGAATTTTTTGTTATTTCTAAAGTTAATTAAGATTATCTACTGTAAATTATTTTCTAGAGTAGGAGGGTTTCCTATACTTTGTAGCATAGAATCTTAAAGATTATTTAAGAAATGTAATGTTGGTTATTAAAATGAAACGTCCTGAATAGAATAACTTTAAAATGAAAATTTGAGTTCTAAAAGAGTCGATAATACATAAATTCAACTTCTAAACATTTTATCATTTCAAATTGCAATTGTGTTCATTTTAAAAATCTCTGATTGACGTATTCCACATTATACAATTTTAAATTGAATGCGTTTTTAATTAAAAATATAATTTTATTACTGGGAAATGTTAAAGTAGAGAATTAAAAATTAAATACATTTTAGATCCAATTTTCAATATTAAACAATAATTTAAATTTAAATACCGTTAGAATTAAACTAATCAAAATCCTCTGAGAATTCACAATTATATGAAATTGAATATAGCTATTTGAAATTGATTGTTTTTCTAAAAATGTGTGAGATTAAAAAAATGTATAGATTGAATTAAATTTCTACTATTCTGATATGTCAAATTAACCAACCGCTAGAGATTAAAATTATTCAACAATTTAAAATTCATTAAAATAATTCAAATATATTAACATCAATGAAATCTTTGATAGATTCACATTTTTTGCAATAGGATAGATTTATTCTTATATGGCTTTGTTCTTAAAAAGGAAATTAATAACAATATATTTTTATTTTAGTTTTCTTCTTAGAAAAATATAAATTGTTCCATGCAAAATTTGTAAAAGTTACTATAAAGTGAAAATTTTATTATACAACGATTTTTGAGAAAATTAAACTATATTTTGAAGAAAAGTAATAAAAGTTAAACAGCACCAATTTTTAATTATTCGCTAAAGAACAATTGAAAATTTTGAGTAAGCTAAACTTAAAACAATTTATTTTAAAGCTTGTGAAAGTCCAAATTTATTGATTCTAATTGAACGTCCTTAAATATTAGATAAAGTATTCTAACGCTGATCATTATTATCGAAAATCCTGAAAAAAGGACTGAAACTTTTATAGTTGTTTTCAATATTTACGTATAACATATAGAATGTGGTATACATCCAGTTACACAAAAAAGTAAATTAAAATAGTACTGTGTAAATTAAGTTGATTAGACTCAGACCACAGAGAGTTTATTATTTTAAAACAGATAGGCTAACCCGTATGATTGAGTGAAAATGCTGAAATTAAATCGAATGACTTAAGTTGCAGGAATATAAAAATGATAAGACAGGATCAAATTTTGTACAATTTACAATATTTTGAAAATGCACAAAAAATATTTGTTTTTTCATATGCGTAACAGCACAATTTTTTACAACAACGGTATGTTCAAGATGAAATTTTGTGAGTTTGAATTAGGAAAAAATGTCACTATGTTTTTTGTATAAAAAAAAAAAATTTTGTCGTTCTGAAAAGATTTTAAAGAAAGTATAATTCTGTCTTTTGAAGTGGTTTAAAAATCACGAAATGTATTGATATAATAAAAAAATATAATACTGGCAAGCTTCTTTGATTCAAACTGAAGAATTTTCAAGATTGACATGTACAAATTACATAAAAAAAGGAAATTCGGTCAATTTAAAAAACTTATTTCTATTGTACTTTATTATCTATATTTTTCTTTGTCGTTCACTACCAAAGTTATGCAAAACAATCGTAATTATCTAAGAAATTTTGTAATTAAAAAGAAAATTGTTCACTGAATTCGGGTGCCAGGACAACAGTTTTTTGCACGGCCAGAATCTAAGGTATTACATTAAAATAAACGAAAAGATATTGATGTAATTGAGAGCTACTCTTTCGAATAAATGTATGATAGAATGCAGATTCTGTGGCGTTCAAAAGTAAAAATTTTTAATATCCCCAGCGAAACGAATATCAGATCAATGGCCAATAGTCAGTGAAAAAATTTCAAGTGATCTATAGAATTGCCTAGAGAGCGTGAGCATTCATGCATATTGCACATCCACGTTCAATTAATTGCAATCTATTATTCATCAGTACTGAAGCTATAGGTCCATCTCATTTCTCAATATAGATGTATATTTTCCACGTCGTATTAAATTTTGAGGGCTTCACCTGTTGCCTCCATTTTTAAAGCAAAAAATTGACACGTGTAATTATGTACTGTCAAACGGGGTAATTTCAGGCATGCGGGGTAAATTCGGATATTTCTAAATTGATAGTTTAAATTATTTAAGGTGTGTGGTTTTAACCAGAATCTAGAACCAGCTAAAGCTCCAACTGATTCCAGATTCTTCGAACAGCTTTAAGTAATTTATCCTAACAATTAAGGGAACTTAGGGGTGTCCGAATTTACCCCACATGTTCAAAATAACCCCGTTTTCCGGTATTAAATCTGATTTTCCTGTAGACGTATTAAATTTTTTTTCAAAAGAGTACTTGATTGAAGGATATATTACAGATCTCTGAATAGAATTAAGTGCTTGACATAATTTTCACAGAGGCTTTTTACGCTGTATCATTATATTCAGCTATAATAGGAGAGCTTTAAGCGCTATTTTAAACCAAGTGACAATGTTTCGTTTACAAAATAATAAATTATGTAGAATCATGCGAGGAATCGATCAAAATGTCCAACTATAATTAGTTAGCATTTTACTTTCCTCGGTATTTTTGTATGTCTTTCTTCAGATTATTTGGCGTTTTAACCTGTTTCGTGCACCTCCAATTTCAGGATTTGTTTTAACAGCTATTAAAGTAATTTATTGAATGAAACAAACCTTTTTAAGCTCCTCGCAGCATTTAAACTTCACCACAATGTATATTTTCTTCTTCTCAATAAGCGCATTTTTGCGTTACTTCCATTCAAATTAGACCTATAGAATTAAAAAAGATATTTTGAAATTGTTCTAATGTCAATATTCTAATTTTGGTTTATATTATTCAAGTTTATTGTAAATTAGAAGATGCAGTATGTTGGGGATACTTTGCAATTTTGAATTTTTATTGAAATGAGGACATATCATCACCATAATCAGAAAATATTTAGCAGTTTATTTAACCTTATAGTTATTGATTATTGTTACATCCGAAAATAGGTTGATTTATATGAATTACTTTCAATATATATTTAGATTTATAACTGGACGTATTCAGTATTTAGGAATTTTTTATTAATATATGTTACTGGATAACTGAAAAAACATGAATTATTCAATTTCAAAAATTTTTGAAAAAATGAATTTCTGAAATAGCTAAAACCTTTCTTATCTCTTAAAATTAATCACATTATGTTCCCTTTTACAACTAAATTCATTCAATTACAATAAATTTTGTGTTGCTAGATGGCAACGGTAATAAAACCAAATTTATTATAACGAACTATATTTTTACATCGGACTGACCTGTCAATAGATTGTTTTATGGATATAAATACGTGTTTTTATCTATATTTTATCATGAAATCACCTCTACAATATGCTTCTTTAATGATAGAGCTGTATAATTAAATGTTTACGTCTAGAATCGTCTAGAATCGTCTAGAATCAATAAAACCCTGTAATGAAAAAGAAACTTTTCCAATTTTGGGTTTAAAAAAAAATTTTATAATTTAAAACATATACAAAATCGATATTTGTAATGTTTAAAGTTTTAATTAATCAAGTTTAAATAAATTTTAAAACACTCTTTCGTATTAAATTATAAATAAATTGGCCTCTAGAGGAATTATGAAAACTATAACACAGTAAAGGTTATATTTTTTATTTTATGTTTTACTATTGTAATTAATATTTTTATTAGAAAAATACATCCAATGATCAAAAACAAATTATAAAATCTTAAACACGTTACATTTTTTATTTAACAAATAAGAACTGGCATGGACACTAAAAAATATGTTGAATTATCGATTGCGATTCTATTCAATACGCACCGCAAAATTTTTTCCGAAACTAGATTATAAAATTCAAATAAATGCGATACAAAGAACCCAAGTTTTTACTTTCAGACTTGCAACAATTATTTTTATGACCATTATATGTAATCAAAAATTTGTTTTAAGTTGCAACTTTTCACAAAGTTCACTGGAATCAAAAGAAGCACACTTAATTAGAAACCAAAAGCTTATACTTGATTTTACATTTTTTAATTTACTTGTCCCAGAGATACCGAGTTCTAAGATTTTCTCTAACGATCAAAATGGAGATTTCTGAATATAAATTTTCAGTAAAAGGTTTAATGAGGATTTTAGTATTACAGAGGGAAGTTTTAGAAATTTATTTAGAGGTTTTGCAGGTGGCTTGGCGAGAAGATGCTATTAAATGTTTTATCATGTACGGGAAGTGTATTTCCTAAGTACCAATTGCGTCGCCTCCGAATCGCCAATGACACATAAAACTGTATGTCCTTTATTCACATTCCAGCATTATTCGCTGCTTGATGTCCCAATATTCACATTCTCTATGAAAATAAAATGTGCGAGTAAAGGAGAAGTCGACGTTACTAAAAATTTAATACATTTCACAGAATTAATATAGTTGTTAATTTTAGTTAAATTATCATTTTTATAGATATCACTGTCCTTTATACTAATCCTTTTAGATGAATATTTTTTGCGAAATATTTTTCAACAGAAAATTTTTCTTTTATAGTCGGAATACTTTGTCAATCACACTGCACATTTCTTACGATACTCACAATTTTTAGTATTTTTATGTTTCGACTTTCGATTCATATTTTTATCTCTTCAGGGGAGATTTTACATGAAATGGAATTTATTTATAACTTTTTTAAGCGCGCGTTGCAAGTAGTTTATGAGAGATATTTTAATTTATTTTTTGTCCATAAGTCGAAAGTTTTCACTGAAAAATCACGCGCTGTCGCGACGCCCAGATCGCGAAGGGTCGAGAGGCGTCGTGACGTTGTGGAGGCTGAGGACGCACTGGCTGCTCCACGATGCTCATTCCCATCTCGTTCTACACCAGACCGTAACTGCCCGTAACAAAATCGAAGCCAAAATTTATTTCCTTTCTTAATTCCACTCTTGTTCCGAAAAATATCCTAATATTTTATTATATTTTTTATTCTTCACTTTACATTTAATTAAGATAGTTGCCATGCCAGAAATAAGGTCTCTGAAAAAAAAGTTCACTAAGTTTTAAGAACTGAAAAAACGTATCAGTCCTCTCTTATGAAAGAAGTTTAAAACTTAGAGAAATTTTTCTCTGAAAATGGTTTTTGCAATCGAATTTTTCCGTTATGTCGCATCTTATAAATATAAAAAGTGGTTAAATTTGAATAAATCTCGGCGTATTTTCTCGAAGTAAATATTTCTTACAATGCCTTACAATTTTGAAATAATTAAACAATCTTTGAACACAATTCTCTGTTTAAAAAATGTCTTCAGTAAAAAAAATTGTTTCAACGATTTCAGCCATAGAAAAATTTATTTTCAAAATTGGAAAAAGTAAAGTTGTAGAGAATATTTTCCCCGAAAAATAAGCTATAAATTATTAAAATTAAACTATTATGAAAAAATTGGTAATAGGCAATAGTAGAAGAAAATTAAGTTACAAACAACGTTAATAATATTAATTTTATTTGAAGCTTAAGAAAATTTGTATTAAAATATGATTTATTTTTTATTTTCAAATGAAATCATCAGTGATTTTATTTTAATTTATTAAATCACAGAAGAACTATTTTTTCAGAGATCGGAATTTCGGCTCTACACTATCTTATTGCCATCTTATTATCGTTTTACCAGATTTTTATTCTCATCGGAAATAATTTTGAGTTTTGAACATTACTTCATTTATCATTGTTCAAAAAATTAAGAATAATAGTAGAAACTTAATTTATAATAACAAAAATATAGGCAATCTATAATATAAGGAAAAATAAATGAAAAATGTAATGTTTAAATTAAGGGGTCAGCTATATCGCCAGTGCTTAGGAGAATGAACACGTAAATTGTATCGATGTGAAAAAACACTTCTTATCATGACGCCATAAAAAAAAACTCATCTCTATAAAATGTGATGAAAAAAAATATATGTCAGTAAGCACTGTAAAAAATACATATTGGTAAACGCTGCGAAAAAACACGCCTTGTATAAATACTGTGAAAAAAACTCGCATCATTGAATGACCGTAATAAAAAACATATTTTAGTAAACACTGCGAAAACAAACCCTTTTTCAGAAACACAGTGAGGAAAAATTTTACTCGTGAAAACGACATTAAAAATATATGTTTTGTGAAAACGCCGTGAAAAAAACCTTATTCATGAAAATACCGTGATAAGTAACTTATTAAGAAGGCATCGTCGAAAAATGCTTATGAAAACGCTCGCGAAGCAAATCTTTTCACATCGTTTATTTAAGTAGATAATTACTTTTTCCTATTGTTATAATGATAATGGTTTATTATTTTGTTAATAATAAAATAAGTTATATAATTTAACATTAAATGCTTGTATTTGTTAGATTAACCCTTTGTTGCACGTATTTTTCTGTTCAGTGAATTTACTTGAAAATTCTTACTCGGTGGTTTTTGGGGTCGCTGATTACGAATATGAAGTCAGAATTTCGAGAATTTCAATTCAAGATGGTGGCTGCAAGATAGCGATTTCAAAATTAAAAAAAGAGTTATATGAGCTTGAAAATATCTACTTGGGTTTTTTTGGGGTCGCTGATTACGAATCTGAAGTCCGAATTTTGAAATTTTTAATTCAAGATAGCGGATTCAAGATGGCGATTTCAACATTTTGAATAAAGAGACATATGAGCTTGAAACTTTTTACTTCGGGGTTTTGGGGTCACATGGCCAACACTGACACAAAAATTGTGGTTCAAATGTTGATGAAATTTTTTAAATTTACTCTTACTTAGCGTAATCTATAAATTCCATAAATGCTTACATTATTGAAATCAAAGTATTTAAAATCTCATCTACGATTTCAAAGATTTACGTATCAATGTATACTCGTTTATCATATTGGATCTGCCATTTTGCTTTCGGAATTTTCGAGATCAGATTCGTAATCAGCAACCTTCAAAAACTCATTACACCAATTTTAAAAACAATTGAACTTTAAAAACCAGTAAGTAGTCGAATTCGACCCATTTTATGAACATTTTTTAATTTTGGCCACCTTTTTCCAATTGTTTACCGCTATGTGGCAGCGTAAAGGACACGATTTTTAATTGATATTTATTTATAGTTTTTTACATAGTCCACCAATAATACTTTTTTTACGGCAAAATGATTATTATAGTTTTTTTCTTGGAATTAAACAGTTTAATTAAAAGTTTTAATGAATACGGTCTTTTTTCACGGCTTTTTAAAAAATAAGGGTTTTTTTCACGGTTTTTTCATGAATAAGGTTTCTTTTCACGTCGCTTATAGGAATAAGGTTTTTTCTCAGCATTTACCGGAATATATTTTTTTTCGTAGCATTTTACTGAGATGTGTTCTTCTTTATGGTGTTTTAAAACAATGTTTTTTTTTTCAAAGCGACCTAATAAGCAATTTATTTTGCACGTCGTCTTTGAAAAAGGTTTTTCTTCATAGCTTGATTTTTCAGGTTTTTCATAAGAACCAGCAACATATTATACAATGCTTTAAGGGGGTGAGGCTTAAGAAGTTAACAATTTTTAAAAGCAATTATGGAAAAAATCTAATTTATTAAGAGAGGGCAGAGGAAAGTATAAAAAATTATTGTTTCAAATCTTTTTTTGAGGTACGTAAACTGTTAAAAAAATAACACTTTTAGTCACCTCAGATATAAAATCGTATTTTAGAACAATAATTTTTGATCAAGTTATAATTTTTTTGAAATATGAACGTGAAAAATTAAGTTTCTGTACATGAAACAAGAAAAAATATGCGGAAGATATATCTTTTTTTTTTAATTTGAAATATGTAAGTGTTACATTAACCAAAAAACAAATATAATATTTTTTTGATATTTGAAAAAATTCTAGCCTGATAAACAATTATTATTTTCTAAAATGTGATAAAGTTCTTTACATTACAACAATATTTTAAGAGTTTTATGAATAATTTTAGTTTCATTCTGATCTAAATATTCAAGTATAATTCTTATCGATTATGTTTTTAATTTTATTACCATACAATTTGTCAATTATCACAAGGAATTACTTGTTCAGAAAATTGTGAGTTTCTCAATTTGGTTGCAAGTCTTAAATAAATCGAATTTTCAAAGAAGAAAATTCATTTTCTACAAAAAAAAAATAAGTTTTATCAATATCACGAAGTAATAATGAGACCGATCTCCGTACATACGTTCTGTCTGCGGTAACTGTACATTTATTGTCAGGCTTCCCAATGCTCCTAAGAAATGAGACATGCGCAATGTGATTTGCTATCGCAAATACAAAAGGAACAACTATATTTACTATATAACTATGTTTTCACCTACTTAATTGACAATATTTACAGGAACATAACCTCAGTTTTTAGTTGTCACTCAACACAGCACACACTCGCACATTTCTTGCGGGAGAAAAGGAGATAGTAAATCACAGTGCGCATGTCCCCCTCCTTTTGAGCATTGGGTTTAAACGCCAAAGTCTGGCAATAAATGTATAGTTAGCGCAGTCAAAACTTGAGACGCTTTGTACAGCATGATCGGTCTCATTATTACTCCGTGATCAACTTACATCCCAGGCAGACAAATTATATATAGTTTATATATAGTGTAAAGTTTTATATATAATACTTCGCACTATATATAAACTATATATAATATTTCCGCTTGGGTTGAGTTTTATAACAAAAAACGATCAGTTATGAATAAAAAATGGAATAGTAAATCTTCAACAAACATTAAATTTGTATCAACAAAAACGAATTTTCAACAAAATAGATAAAACTACAATGAAAGAGATAAATTTTCAACAATTAAATTATATTTTAACAAAGTAGTTCAACTTTCAATAAAGTAATTAACTTTTCAACCAAAAAGGTGAATTCTCTATAATAAATGTAATGGTTGATATGTCAACCAAAATAGACTTTTATGTAAAATTAAAAACAGTTGATTTAAACCAACGAGACGAATTTTTAAAACAAAAAATTAATTCTTTACCTAGTACTTCAATTTTCAACCAAGCAGTTGAATTTTTAACCGAAAAAGATGAATTTTGAAGAAAAAAATATATATAATCGGTTCACTTCTTCAGGGCTAACCTGAAACTGAGATATCGGGTTATGTTGTTCTTAAGTTTACTCTCTACGATGCCTGCGATTGGCCACAGCGCCCCACCGTGGGGACTGATCGAACTTAATTGGCCAGTCAAGTCTTTTTTTTCTTCTTTTAACAGAGAGGATGGAAGGCCAAATCGGATTGGTATTATATCCATTGCCCCTATTGATGTTATTAGGGTGTTTTAAGATTTCAATTGCTTCTTCATGTTTTTTTTGGAAAGATGTCGTATGTTTTTGAAACGACTGCTGTTTTGTCAAATAAAATTTTATGTCCTGTTTTGATATGATGTGAACATCATATTAAAACAGGACATACAATTTTATGCATTAAATACACTAAAACAGTTCACGCAATCAGCACCAGCTAATATGTTCCTTTATACGTTGGCTCACCGCTTTCCTGGTTTCTCCAATATAGAGTTTGCCACGAGAACAAGGGATTTTATATACTACCGGATCACTGAGGGATTCCTTTTTGTCTTTTGGGTTATTTAGTAGTTGTCCAATCACAGGCATCGTAGATAGTATATATAAGAACAGCATAACCTGATACCTCAGTTTCTGGGTTTTTTACACGATTGGAACCTGAAATATCTCTTCTTGTTAAAGACAAGGAATGTTTTTAGAATGTTGTTGACAAGTTTGAATTTCAGGTTGAAAATAAAATTCTAATTTTTCTATATGATGGTATCTGCGTATCAGGAATTCAAAATCTGTATTAAGAGCGTCGCATATAATTTTCAACCAATTTCGGAATCAAATTGATTGTTATTTACCATGAAGCAATGTATATAGCAATCTAAAAAATAGCCTATAATATTTTGAAACAGGGACTAGATCTAAGAAAAGAAAGTTTTAATTTATCATTTTCAAACTGATTTTTATATTTATAGTAATTTAGGTCAATTGAAACAGTTTCTAGAAAGCAGTATTGTGTATGAACAAGGCGTAACAGAGCGATAACCCTCGATATCCCATATATACCTTTGAGAGGGTCATTTACTCCTATAATACTCATCGTTATTGGTGCATCGTGAATGCCGATGAGATAGTAAACTGATTTCAAATGATCCCACGTAACTTAGCTTGCATTCACAATTAATACGATACTACTCTGAGTGTCCAACCTAGGAATTTCAAGCGACGTCTGGTTTTTTACGAGGGTGAGTTCATCAACATTCAAGGGTCACCTGAATTCTATTTCTTCTCTTGTGCAAATAAGCTTGAAGTGCATCCCGTTTAAAATTAATTGCATCTGTTCTTTAGCTTTTACATTATCTCTCAAATCATTTATAATTCTATCCTGAAAAGATTTCCACAATAATTTTTAAAAATGGAAATGAAAGAATAAAGAGAAATTGGAAATTTTTTAATAGTAAGAAAAAACAAAAAAAGGTCTTATCCTATTCCAATTGAAATGAGCCCCTTTTTAAATAAAAAAAATAATTAAAGTAGAAGCCGTGCGTTTACAAACAAGTGTTTCGTAGCCTATAAGACGTTAATTAAGTCGATCCTACCTTCCTCTCTCGCATTTTTCTACCCCTTCCTCCCCTCTGCTTCCCCGATTTTACCGTCTCAAACCTCGACCTTCCCTTCGCCCTATTCCTACGCCCTACCCTACTAGCCCTCTCTCCGCCTTCTCACAACGCCTGTATATTTCCCATCATGTCCCCTACCTCCCCTCATCACCCTTATTTGCCTTAATTTCCTACCACCTCACACTTCCCTCACCTCATTTCCTCTCTACTCACACGTCCTACCCTACTAGCCCTCCCTCAACCTTCTCACAACCCTTGTGCATTTCCCATCATATCCCATACATGCCCTCATCCCCCTTACTTCCCTTCATTTTCCTCCACCTCACACTTCCCTCACCGCATTTGCTCTCACATTTCCACCCCTAAGTTCCCCTTATTTTCTCTAAGCCCCTCCCTTCTTTTTATACTTTTCCTTTCCTAATTTTCCCTCAACTTTCCTCCCATTGTTTCCTCTTTCTTCTATAAATTTCCCAACCTCAATTCCCCTACTTCCCACCCCTTATTTCCCTTCACTTTTCCCACTCCCCTCTCTTCATTTTCCCTAACTTCCCCTCCTTGGAAAAATTATACGAATAGACACTCGATCGAAACTTTAAGGGTTTCTGCACGGGGTTACAAAAACCTAGAAATGCACTGAACTAATCTAAAATGATTGGAGACATTTCCAGCTATATTTAACAATCTAAATTCAGCTAAAATTCAATTCTCTTCTAACTAAAAAGTATTTAAATCCGCTCTTTATATACCCTTCAACAATTACCTTCATATGCACAAATTCGTTTAAATGTAATAATTACCCATTCCTGAAATAATGACCTTCATAAGCACCAATTCATTTGAATATAATAATCACCCATTCCTGACTCAAAAATCATGGTAAATCATTCTAACCAAGGATACGAAATTTAAGTCTGATGACAACATTTTTAAAAACAAAAAATTTTAAGTTTTAGTTTTAGAATAATTTAGAGATGAAATTCTTAAGAAGAAGTTACTAAAGGTTAAAGAATGAATGTAAAGAAACCATGAGAGAACTAATTCAATTTTCGACTATTTTTGTAAATATTTTCTTTTATAGCTTTGATAAGCATTTCAGATGAACACTGAAACTTAGGTAGTAAAATATTTCTAAATATATATATATTAAAGATAGTAAAAACAGGAGAGAAATGAAAAAAGACTTTTTTGTACGCATTTAAAATAATTTTTGGTAAATTTTAATACACATTAAGAATTAATTAAAAAGTTATTATAGGTCGAATCCATTTTCAATCAGGCAGATTCTATATTTGAAATCACAGAATAACTTGGGGACAAAATATGTTGTTTTTTAGAGGAAATTAGGTAATATGTATTTTTCTGGTTTCCAACAAAAATTCTCTATGAAGTTATGCGTATTTAAATTTTTTGCTTGTTTAAAAAGAACATTTTTTTAAATCTATAACTTTTGCCTTAATTAGGATGTTTATCGTCTTATTTCTCTTTCTGATAACGTTTATTATCTTATTTTAAAATTCGTCAGAAAATTTAACACAGGTTAAAGTTGACAAAACGGCTCTTGTTTTTCTAGAAATATGATGTATTATGTGTTTTACTCAAGCGAGAGGAATAGATTGTGTGGTCAGAAGAATTTTTTTATAAAATCGAATTTGTTAATGAGTTATCTTTCTTGTATAGGCAGAAACTGTGGGGGAAAAATATATCTCGCCTTAGTCGACCGGATCTAGATACAATGTTTAAACAATTTCTTTTAAACGCATATTTTCGCTGATCAGCCGTCTAAACCTTGTTTGAGTTTACACGTCCAAAACCCTGAAACTTTTGTCTAAAACATTTCTCTTGAAAACGCATATTTTCAATGATGGGGGGGGGGGGCCGATACTTTTTGATCACCGTATAGGAAAAAATAACAAAGGTGAGGTTATCCAGAAAATCTTTTCAGGAATCATCCATATATTACCTAGACCTTATAGGAAGAGGGGAAGGGAGTCTAATCTAGCGTTATGACAATGGTAAAACAATGGTTTAAACTCCTCCTCCGTCATTTTTCTCCCATACTTTTTCCTACCCCCCTTACGTTCCCCCACTTCCCCTCTTCTCACATCACCCTTCGCTACCACTAATCTCCTTCCCCTACCTTCGCTTCCCTTCCCCTTCTCACACGCACTATACCCTACAAGTCCACGACCCACTTCCCTCTTTCACTTTAAATAATTTGGCCGACTTCCTCTCATTCCCCTACCATCACTAGGCCCACTTGCCTATTCTTATTTCTTTTCACTTTTCCCCACTTCCCCTCGTGGTAAAAAGTGCGACAGTTGGACGGACACCCAACCGAAACTATCAGGATTTCTTTCCGGGGCTACAAAACCATTAAGAAACTACTATTTAATCTCGACCAATTTCGTCATTAAATGATTCTAAAACTCTCAAGCGCTTTAATAATTTTCTGAAAAACGGACAAAACCACATTAAATTATTTTAAGCCCTGAATCCGTTATCCAACGACCTTCAGGCTAAATTCATTTAAAATTGAAATAATTTTTTTTAACATTCTGAAATATGCTGAGTTTCTTAACAAACTTCCACTGTGCACAAGTACATGAAAGCGTCATTAAAACATCGCAAAAACGATCTATTCTAGACAAAATAATGTTTTTTGGGACGCCCTAATGATGCGTTTCCACCTTTACACCCGAGAAACGTTTTCAGAACGTCCTAATTACGTCTTCTTATTTTTTGCCCACTGGGGCACCACTCTCTTTTACTTATTATGAACCCAATACAATTACGCACTTATTTTATATATAGAATCTCCTAAAGGGCTCGGAAGACCTACGTATTCCCAGAACATGACTCACTCACTCATCCCTTTCTTCCGGAACGCGAACGCGTGAGATAATGAGCTTCTCTTTCTCCGTTTAAACACAAAATCGATAGATTTATGGTTTGACTTTTCGTGCACTTCTTGCACAAACATGCAATGATGTACGTGTGTTGGAGTGATGCATATACATATAGCTGGAGATTCATATATGCGACTGTGTGTAAGACAACTTTACACATGTCGAGAACTGGCCCGACTATACCGAATAGCTGTAAAGTTGGATAGAAATCCTCTAACGTTTCAAACCGTAACTGATTTGGGGCATAGACAGTGTCTCACAAGTTTTCAGATCCGCAGAAATTCAATTTGTTACTCGAATTTAAAGGCTTTTTGAAATCGACGTCTATGCTTAGTTGTGAGTAGACTGTAGAGTATCGAATTTTATTCAGTGGAGAGATTTTGAAATTTCGTTGCAATTGCTCTATTGTAGGATCATTATCTACTGCAGCGTAGTATCCATCCTCTAAAGCATCTAAATGCACTACTTAACACTCTTCACCCTATTTCCTTTTTTATTTATTTTTAAAGAATTTCTATTTTTCACCTTTTTCAAGAAACTGCCCCTTTTTCATTTTTTGCTTAGAAGCGGACTGAATTATTAGAACCCAATATGAAAATCCAAATATTTTTCGTTGAAAAATAATTTCCTTAAATTGAAAAGTCTACTATTACATGTTTGGTTCACAATTAATCTCTTTTCGTTAAAAAATCGACTATTGAATAAAAAATTCTTTTCTCTTCTTTTTAACAAATTAATTTTATTTCATTGAAAATTTAACTATTCTGCTACTGTTTGAAAAATGTATCCTTTTTAGTTGTAAATTCAACAATGTGGTTTTACATTGATGTATTTTGTTGTAGTAACTTCGTCTGTTTTGGTACCAAATTAATCTTTTAGATTGAAAATTTAACTTTTTGATTAAAAGTGAAACCACTTTGTTAACAATTTATTTTATGAGCCATTTCTTTGATTCAAAAAATTAACTCTATTGTTAAAAATTCTTTTTTTTTAGCTTAAAAGTTCATCTCTTGTGTTAGAAATTTTATCTCTTTTGTTTAAAATTGCAAGTATTTGGTAAAAAATTAATCTGCTTTTGTTCAGGATTCAACTATTTTATCGAAAATTCACTTCTTTTTTTAATTTTACTGTTTTAAATTTGAAATAATCATTTTTTCTTAGTTGAAATATCGATAACTATATTTTTATATTTTAGTTAACAAATTTAATATTTTGTTGTAAATTTAATTCTTTTGTTTACAATCCAACTTTTTGGTTGAAAAATCATCTGCGTATGTAGAAAATGCAACTATGTCGTTACAAATTCAGCTGTTATGTTAACATTTTAATTATTTTGTTGCAAATTCAACTATTCTGTTAAAAACACAAATTTTTGTTGAAAAATTGAACCGAGTTGTTGATAATTCGTTTTTAAAAATTTTAAATTAACTTTATTGGATTGAAAATTAATTTATTTTAAAAGCAAAGTTCTTGGTTAAAATTGCAATAGTCTTTTTAAAAATTCGTCTTTTTGTCTTTAAGATTCGACTATTTGATGAAAAGCGCAACGATTTGCGGTTGAAGTTAATTCTTATTTGTTTGAAAATGTAAGCACTTGGGTGAAAATGCGTCTTTTTAGGTTGAACATTTAACAATTTGTATAAAAATTCATCCGTCTTGTTTTAAAGTTGGATTATTTAACTGTAAACGCAACTGTTTGGTCTAGAATAAAGTTTTTTTTTATGATTCAAACATTTGGTTGAAAAATCATAATTATTGTTTGAGAATTTATCTTTCTGGGCTCAAAGTCAAACTTTTTTCTAAAATATTTTTTTTAGCTTGAAAACTCGACTCTTTCATTAAAAATGCATCCCTTTTTTTAGAAAATTAATCCTTTTCTAATAAAAATTCGACAATTTCGTGAAAGTGCACTCCATTTTGGTCTGCTAGGGCATATATTTATCCTCTTTTATGTTTATTCAGAATTTCACATAATACTCAATACCCTTTTTATCTTTTTACATAGGTACATTAATTTATTTGTATATTTATTCATGTGTTAAAAATATACAAATTAAAGATATGTGCTTCTGGTTGCCGCAAATAGATTTTAATTTGTGATTTTTGAACACATGAATTTGTAAAATTATAGTCAAATGTAAGAAAGAATGAAAATATGCCCTAGCGGGCGCAGTGCATTCCACGGTCACTCTGTGGTGAATTTATATTCACGCAAGTGTGCACCCATTCCTTTCACGTGATTTGCTAGTTTGTTTTTAGAACTTTGAGAATTGTTAATTTTTTGAAGTAACCTTATCGTAATCAAAGTGTCTTCGAGAATGGTGTCAAATACCAGTTTCAAAGTAGGTACTTCTGAAACGATTGAGTTCACTCACAGAATGGTTGGTGGACTCATAATATCGAGTAACCTAGTTACTTTTATCTCTATCTCTTTTCCTGCGTCGGGGTTCGACAACACTTGTGTTTGTGGGGTTTCTTTGAAGCCTTTACGAACCATCGAAAGACAGTCTGATAGTGACCGCCGTTCAAAATAGTAGTTCTCTTGTCAGTAACGATTATTTCTGGCGAAAACTTGGAAAAAGTAAAAAAAACGCGATCAGTATCAACCAAATGGCCCTGCTCCAAGGCAATGACAATTTAAATTTATTCTGTACGATCACTGCACTTGGAGAAAGAAAGTTCTCTCTCCATGTGCATTCTAACTTTTATTTAAGTTAAATCTTAGAGTTAATTTGAAAAATCTTGTTTAAAAATGCTTATTTTTTACAATGCAATGCGTTTCTCTACAAACATATCAGGATTGACAACATTGCTTTTGATCATGGCAACCTTAAACGTGTGTGTACTTCAGAACCCTCTTGAGGTCGATTTCTCATCGTCCTCGTCCTCGTCGAATTGCACTACCACTAGCGATTTTGTGATATATCATCCTTTGAACATGAGCCAGACTGACTTTGAGGAAAGCTTGTCCGAGGAGGCAAAGAAAACTTCAAATATTTCGCACCTGAAAACGAATATTCCAAAGGATTGGGAAGAGGAGAGAATAAGATTGACTTTTCCTAAACTGCCTAATGATGAAGGATATAAGATGGCTATGCTTCATTTAGATAAGGGATACTTTATCTTTGATTTCCTTCGACTCTTTCTCGCATACGTTCAACCCTACGATGTACCAGTTGGTAATTAATCATGATAATAATCTTCGAAATTATTCATTCTCTTTGTCCACATTGAAGCTTCTATGTTTCCGCTCAATTATTGTATGTTTTTTTCTATTGCTTTTTAATCTTTAATTTAGTTTGCCAGTTTATTAGTATACGTCAGTTTGATATCTTGAGACACTAGAACCGCAGGGTGCTTTCTTTGATTTTGTAAACTTTACAGAAAATCCTTTTCAAAATTGGATAGATTGTACATGAAGATGTTTACAAATAAGCAGCAAATTTTTCTACCTGTTTTCGGGAAAAATCATTAAAACGCTGATGCAAAATTTAACTTTGGAAATGTTTAAATCTTAGAGTAATTATTTATTTAATTTTAAGATAGAACTTTGCGGCTCAAAAGTATGGGAAATTGTATGGAGATAGCACATTAAAGGTCTGTAAGATGAGTATGAAGTTTAGTTCCTCTTCAATTGTGTTGTATGGAAAATAATATCCAATGTTTACAACATTGCTATACTTTACCCTTTAACACTGGAAATCATCCTATATTCGCACTGATTGTCATATTTTTTTATTTGTATAATTTTAGTCTGACAATGTAGCCCTATTTACTATCTAGCACGTTGTAGTTCTACAAATTTGTCTTGAGCCTATATTATTTAATTTCACGTAATTATACAACGCACTTTACAGTGCGATTGAAATTACGCGAAGAAATTGCAATAAACTAGCCTTTGCTGTCATTAAATTATTTTTTCAAAAAAGTGTGAAATACCCTCTGGTTTCAGGGTCGAGATAATGTAAAATTAAGTTTCCACTTGAAGTTATTTAAATTGAAAGGACATTCTTTAGTTTGAATTACAATATCAAGTTCTCATCAATAATGGTTCGAACTAACAATAATTTTACCTGACATTAGGATCATTTGAAGCTGGATTGAGTGCATGGGAAGTTTCTTTAGGAACTGAAATAAGTACAGCTATAGATACTTAATTAAAATAGTAAAAAGGAAAAATTATGTGTTTTTATTGATTTAAATTTGAAATCTAATAAATTTTGAGAATTCATCTTTTAAAGCTCATGACTTTTGATCTCCAAAATCATGATAATTGAAAAACTTGTACCAGGTGTATACATATGAAACCGGTATTGCCATCTAGCGGCCAGTAGGCACACTTGTAGGCACTGTCGGAACTTACCATTTGTGCTAATTGGCGT
>NC_046662.1:76645072-76655462 GCF_010883055.1 Belonocnema kinseyi | reverse complement strand
GCGCATACTTTGAATAAAATATTTGTTATCATTCTCTTGAAATAAATGTGTTTTTTTCTTGAAAAAATACCGGTTTCATATGTATACACCTGGTATTTATCATCTTTAAAAGTAAAGATATTTAAATTGCAAATCCTTAAAATTAAAAAATATTCAATTATAAATCTTAAAAATGATAGAAATTAAAATTTTATACTTGTAAACTTTAGGACTTTTTAATTCTGAAATCTAACGATTAAAAATGATAAAAATCTTACTTTTTTTATTTCCCGAATTTTATAACTTTACAATTTTACATTTTGAATGTCTTTAATTTGAAACATTTAGAATTGGAAACTTCACTTTTTACTTTGAAAATCATCAAAATTGAAAAATTTGTATTCATGCGTCTTTAAAATTGAAGATGCTTTAATTGTAATGCTTGAAAATTGTAGACATTTGAATTGTAATCTTTAACATACAAAATTTTGTACTTTTTACTAATACAATTAGAAATTTTGTAATTTTTATGTTTTCCATTCGAAACTTCTTCAAGATGGAAGATTCAAAATTCAGAAAATCTTAAGTTTTGAATCTTCACAAATGAATTTTTTTCAACTGTAAATCTTCAAATTTTAACGATTATATTTTCAATTGTGACGATTAAAAATGGCATAAATTTTAATTCCGTCAATTTAGAACACTGCAAATAGTAAACTTCAAGAATTATCCATTTTCAGTCTCAAAATAGGTCCATTTTAAAGAAAACGTTCCACATTACGTGTCTTTGAAATATAAAACTTCAGAATTTGAGACATTGCAATTCCGTGTTTTCAAAATTCAACAATTTTAGATTTAACTCTTCAAAATTAAAGAAATTTTAATTTTAATCTCTTAACATTGATTTTTTCATTTTGAAAATCTACAATTATTAATTCTGTAGTTTTTTATCATTTGCATTTGAAATCTCATCAATTTAGAAGACTTGAAATTAAAAGCCTTATTTTCGGTCGTCAAAATAATCCAAATCAAAGAATTTGTATTAATACATCTTTAAAATTAAAGATTTTTTAATTTTGAACATTTATGATTCAAAATTTTGTAGTTTTGCTGATTTAATTCAAAAGTTTCTTCAATTCGGAAGATTTATAATTGATCTTGAAGATTATCCACGCTTACACATTTTTTTAAACATCCTTAAAATCAGTGAGTCTTTAATTTAGAAAATTTAAAATAAAAATTAATTACTTCAGATTTTCCAAATAATCAAACTGATTCAAAATTTAAAGAGGATTTAAGAATGAAAGATTTTTGTACTGATAGTCTTTAAAATTGAAGAATTTTTAATTGTAAATCTTTAAATTTTTAGAGTTTTTAAGTTTTTAATTACAGATTAGAAATTCTGAAATTTGTGTAATGTAATTGCAAATTTTTTCAATTTGTAAGATTGAAAATGAGAAATCCTGTAATTATGATGCTTTAAATTCCAAATTCCTTCAATTTGGAACATCACGAATGGAAAATTTTATCATTTTAGATTTTCTAAATGATCAAACTGATAAAATTTTTTTAATTTGTAAGATTTAAAATTGAAAACGTGACTTTTGATCTTCAAAATTGACCGGACGGATCGCACAACGACCTTAGCGCTTGGATTCAGCCAGCCTAGTTTGGTCATGACGGCAGTTTCAAAATTATTTGTCCAATTAACTCGGCCCGTAGCTACGCATTATCCCCCCTCTTGCCTAATAGGCAGCCTGAGTCCGAGCGCTAAGGTATTTGCGCAATCCGCACGCTCAATTATCAAAACTTAAGATTGTTCAGTCAATGCGTCTTTAAAATTGAAGTTTTAAATCATTTTTTCTTTACTTTCAATTCCTACAGGATAAAATATTATACATAAATAAAAGCTACAGATTTCTGAAAGCTAATTTGTCTTTGCTGATTTTCTTTTCTAGAACTTTCAATGAAAGATTCTATTTTAATTTGAAAATTAAGTAACGAAAATAAGAAATAGTGAATAAGTGCGCGTATCTCAGTTTTTTTAAAGTACAATATAAGTAAAGTTATTATTGATCTCAAATTTTGTTGTGCTGCCTATGTGTCAAAACTGTACAATAACTATTGAAACAGATATACTGAAGGATGCCGTGGATAGCAGAATAAATGCATCGAGGCTGGTTTCTCAAGTGAGTAGAATTTTTTGTTTTATTAATGTGATAAAAAGGCATTGTGTGTTGTCTTATGAGCGAAATTGTACACCAAAGGAATTTAATGCAAGAGGTTAAAATTATTATAGTGTACAATGGGGTTGTTGCATGCATTTAATAGCGTATTCGTTTATCCTGCACTGGTGTACTCCAAGAGCACTCCGATCGCTCCTTAATTCTTCCTGCTCACTCTCACCTGCTTTGCTGCAAATCGGACTGCACCAGTGCAGGATAACCGAATACGCTCTAAGATAATAGTATATTGTGCAACAAGCCTGAAAACTATAGTCACAGAAAAAACAGAAGATAAACTTTACATCGATTTCCGACGAAAGATTCTCTGAAACAAAAATTAACTTCACAGGATAAACTTTACACAAATATCGGTTAAACTTTCTTTTGTTTTTCCATAACAAAAACATGCTTTCTGAAAGACGCGAAGTTAGCTAAACAAAACTCTATCGCTTTAAAAAATTTCCTGCAACAAATTTTATTCTTAGTTTTTTCTGTGGTCTTTTGACGATCGAGCTTGAGTTTTTGCAAACATACGAAACCATAAAAAGACTTCGCTGCATCGGTACTCACGATATTTTATGTAATAATTAAGAGTATAGTTTTCGAATTTTATAATTACATTACGTCTGAGGTTTGAGATTAGTTTAAAGTGACATTTACCGCGCAAAACAGTGCGCGTGGGTCGAAGTAAGGAACGCGCATGCGCGCATTTCCCGCGGATGGTAAAGTGCACTATATTGGCCTAGGCCGGTAAAGTACCCCACCACCAACGATACTCTACTTGTTGCAGCAAACCACGCCGAGAAAACGACAAAGCCATACCCGCTTTACGTCAAATATTTTTTAAATTCCGCATAAGATTCTAAATAATTATACTATTTATGAAAAAATTTTGAATGCTTAACTTTTGCGGAAGAAATATAATATTAAAGTATCAATAAATCCTTTTCAAACAACTTTGAAGCGTCGCATTTTACAAAACGCCGAACCAATCAAAATAATGGTATGCAGTGACTTCATTGATGCACGAATTGTCCAGCTAAAAGCTAGTGAACAAGTTTGTAACCATCCACATGTCGCCTTTTGACACATTCGAACTGACCTTTTTGCGGCCTTCTTTATACGTTATGAACAAACTTCAATGACAAACATAAAAATAGATAATGTTTACTCCAGTAATTAGCGGTCATATTGATTCCAACATGAACTGCGCGAATAAGAATGATGTTTACTCTCGATTCTGGCCCAATCAGAATGCCTCATTTTCCAGCAAAAAATATAAAAAGTACGCTTTTTAAAAATAAAAAAAATATTCAAAATTATTATTTTTTTTTTCCTCAAATAATTATATTTAATTTTTAGTGTTCTTTTAATTTTACTGGGGGAAAAATATGCTTGAAGGTATGCAACTAACCCATTTGAAATGTAGAGCTCAACTAGTTTAATGTTTAATCCTATTGAAAATATTCAAATGACTATTATGTTTTTATCGACAGTCATTACATATGGAAGCCGCATTCATAAGTTTGATAGGAATTTGCGGCTTGTTGATGTTCGTAACCCCCAGCACCGAAGTTTGGCTTGCATGTCGCCCAACCAAACAAGATTATAAACCGCCCCGTCATCCTGGAGCCCTATCGTTCCTTCTGAGTATCTTCATGTTAATCATGGGGTAAGAAACTCTAAAGTTACCCTTACCCGTTATACGTTTAGTTATGTTAGCGCCAAGTTAAATATGGTAGTCTATGACCGGTTAAGCGTCTATTCTCTAGTGAAATCTGTTTCCTCAATGATTCAGTATGACTTTATAAGACAATATAACTTATTACATATACATATACTCAACTTCTAAATTAGACATATTATCGCTGGGAAAAAATAAATAGGGTAATTTGTAAATTGATTGGTAACATCACTTGAATATGCTTATATAAAAGAACAATCATAAATAAAACTACTAATAAATAATCCAGGATGAACCTTAGTATAACAGATGAGTATGGTCTTTAAACGAGGAGTAGGAGAAAAATAATAAATAAGGATAAAACAGAATAGGAATTAAAAGTATTGTTGGAACAGGGAATATGATTAAAGGATAAAACATAAAAGACAGTGATAAATTTATAAAAAATAAAGTGAGAACGTGATAGAACGGAGCAGAAAAGCAAATAATTATTTTATTAAGGATAGAAAGATATTTACAGTAATAGAAGAAGGTAGAGGAATAAAATAAAAATGATGAAATGTGAAAGAAAAGAATGGAAATATTAAAGGAATAACTCGGACAGAATACATAAGGAAAAACGAAATAGAAATGGAAGGTAATAGATTAGGATAAAGAGTAATAAAATTATATAAAGATAGAATAGGATCGTATTAATTTTGAAAGTTACGAAGGTAAGTAACAAATCAGTCCATTACATCACTATATTATAATAGAATTAAGAAATAAATGGACTAAGTTTTAATATCTAAGTAACGCAGTCTTTTCCTAATTTTTGGTTTACGTTTTGCCAAAAGGAAGGATAACTTTTAGAGGGTAAAGGCCAGCTTTGATATTCAGAAGGTGCTTTCTAACTTTTAGAGCAAGCATGGTAACGATGATTGTCTGCAACGAGGCGGTGAGTGCCGGAATCGAGAAGATCCCTGTGGTGATGGAGACGGCTCTTCAAGACCTTGGAGATTACCATGCCGGAACCTCCGTACAGTTGCGAAAGTGCCTAACTCGAAGTCTGGACGTGGCTAGTGAAGCGATCTTGGTGGACTTAGACAGTGAGTAAGATTTACCTAACTTGCATATGAAAGGTTTCATGGTATAAGGGCCTAAGGGATCATTTACAAATTTCGTAACGCATTTTTCTTTTGTTTGAATAAAGATTAGAATATAATTTCCGTGAAATGAGCAGTGATACAGCGACATGAAAAAAATAAAAACGCGTTACGTAATTTGTGAATGATCTCTAACCTACATTTTCACAATTTTTCAGGAGAGACAGAAAACATCCTGAAAATCGAATTTTTAGTTTTTTTTTTAAATTAGTAGAGACCTTTTCATATAAGTCGGTGCTGAATTGAACACTGAAAAATTTTATGACAAATATTTTATGTAATATAAAAATAACAATAGAATAAAAAATGTAAATTAAATAAAATAATAAATTTCAAAAAATGTGAAAATATATATAATATCTACCTATTAAGTTAATGAATCGAAACAAAGGTTTTTTTCGCTCGAGAGGCACTTTTTCTCAAATTTTGACCATGATAAAAATCCAATTTTGAACTTTAGAAAAAATTAAAGTTTATTATTATCTATTTGAGTTTGTGTTTTTATTTACTTAGGCCTAACATAAATTCAATTACAGGCTCATAATTTAGATACAAAGTTTCAGAATCATTAAAAAAATTATTCACGTTAAATTCATATAATTCAAGGTCTCTAATGAACAAAACATAAGGTAGATGTACCGTTTATGGCCACTGTATCGTTTGTGGCCACTTTGAGATTTATAAGTAAATTTTAAATATTTAGTTTTTACTATAGTGTATGTAGTATATTTATAGGGTTTTTTTATATGTTGGCAACGCTGTGAACTCTTTTCTATACTCGTTAAAAGAATAGTTTAAGAAATAATGGAAAACATAATCTGGACGCGTGTTGTACCTCGCCGATTTTAATTATTTCTTACAAGAATCTGCAGAACACCCCGGTGGTGCATACGTTTTCCAGTTTTGGCCATAGTACTTATTGATTTAATATGTTAGATTATTCACACGTATATTATTCAGTTATTATTGATAAAATTATCGAAAAAAAATTTCAATTATACATTTTTCACGTATTCAGAAGCTGATTAAAAAAATCCTTGGAATCAATTAAAAATGGTACCGCTATTGCATTTCTTCCTTCCAGTGATAAAGTTATCCAATGAATTTTATTGTATTTTGTTTAATCAAATTAAAAATAAATTTATATATTGATAATTAATTGAGTCAATATTAATAAAATTCACTCGAACAACAAAAAATTTCTTACTATGGCCAAAAGTGGTGCAACCAATGGCCACTACTGGTACATCCATGGCCACTACTGGTGAAACAGGGAGTAAGATTGAATATTATCAATTTTTATAATAAAGTAAGGTTCAATGATTTGAAATTTTAATAATTCAATTATTGATACACTAATAATGTTATTAATTCATACCTCGTTATGAATTATTTGATTTAGGTTAATTTAATTCTTGATGAGAGATACGAAATTGCTTAAAGTGGCCACAAACGGTACATCTACCCTACTCCCTCGCATAGTTTATAAATCTCTATTCTGTTAAAACTCTATTGATTTGCTAAAGTAATAATTAACATTTTAAATAAAGAATAGTATTGGGAATCGAGAAAACAGATGAAAAATTTGTGGTGTGAGGTGCACGTTTACACGTAATAAAAAAATTTTGAAGCATGATAAAGAATCCTATTTTCAATTTTTTTTTAAAGAGATTATTTATTTTCCGCTCCAAAACATTTCAGGCGTCATCAGCTGTTTTTCTTTATGCATGTTGCCGATAGAAAAATTAGATTATGATACAATCGTTCCGTCATGATGTGCATTACAATTTTTTACATTTTTTGCGCCAATAATCTCATTTTTAGAAATTTGTGGGCTAAGCTCTTATAGCATACTACCATTTATAGATGAAATTAATCTTCATGATTGGAAATTCTTCTACAGGTTGAAAACTAATATGTTTTGGTCGGAAAATAATCTTTTTTGTTAAAATTTAACTACTTTGTTAGAAGTTAAACTTCTTTGTTAGAAATTCATTTTTTGCTGTTGAAGATTCATTATGTATTTATCCCAAGATTGATCTTTTTGGTTAAAACTGTAACTTTTTGTTGGAAATTTATACATTTTGTTCAAAATTTCATCTGTTTTAGAAAATTAATCTTGTTGGTTAGAAATATGTCTTTTTGTTTAAAAATTATAGAAAAATTTGTTGGTATTTTTAAATGAACTCAACTACATATATATCATTGAACCTTAAAATATTTTTAGATTGAAATATCAACTATTACACTTTTCATTGAAAATTCATATTGATTGGTTAAAAGTTCAATTACTTGGTTAAAATTTAAACTACCTTGCTAAAAACTCAACCTTTTGGTTGAAGATTCATAATTTATTTTAGTTTGAAATTTCCCTTTTTGTGAAGAATAATTATTTCGTTGAAAATTCGTTTTTTTTTTACAACAAAAAATCTTCTTGATTGGAAATTATTGTTTATGGTTAAAAATACATATATTTTGATTAAAATTTTAACGATTTAGTTCAAGGATGAACTACTTTGTTCAAGATTAATTTTTATTGTCGAAAATTCATCATCTCTTTAGTTCAAAATAAATCTTTTTCGTTGAAAATCTAACTATTTCAGTACAAATTCATTTATTTCGTTAAAAATTTGTCTCTTTGGTAGAAAATCGAACAGTTTTCTACAAATTTCATCTGAAAGGTTGATTCTTTGGAATTTAAAAGATTTTTTTTCTTGTTTAAGGATTAAACTACATATTTAGTTAGAAACTTCTATTTTTGGATAAATTTAACTGTTTTTGATTTCAAATGAACATTTTTTTGGGGTAAAATCTCAATTATGTGTATTATTTTTGAAGAGCTGGAAGAGCACATTTTTTAAACATAGGACGGAAAAATCCAACTTTTTAAAAATCTTTATTTACTTTTTATCTATTCAGTTGCTAAATCGATACAAAGAATATTATTAAGTTTCTAGATAATAGATTGCGAAATTCTTTATATTAAGTCTTATTTCTGCCCTCAAATTATAATTTTGTTTAAATGTTTTTTTTCTTGAACAACACATTTTTTGTTTGTTAAAAATGTAACAATTATTTGAAAACTGGTATTTTCAGTTAAAAAATTCATCTCTTTTGACAGAAACGTTTTTTTTTTTTGTTAGGAGTGCAATTATTTAATTGAAAATTAGAATGTTCAAGTAAAGTTATAGGATTCGACTAAGGTAAACTGACCATTACTGGACCAGTTACGAAAACCTAACCAACATAAACACAATTTTAAAATATTGAATTAGAATTTATGGTACAAAAACCGTTATAATAAGTGGCTAAGACATTATTAGATACATAAGAACAAAAAATGCATTATTAATTTTATAGTTAATTGATATAAATCGATATTTTTTAAGCTAGTCAGATTGTCCATTATTGGGACACGAATTTTGGGGTACCTCCTTTAGTGGAATACAAAGAAGCCAATACTGGAACAAGGAAAATTCACTGCGGTTTATCAAAATAAAATGACACAATTTACTTTTAATTATAGAATACATTAGAATACAATTGGTAAGTTTCCATTAATATTTAATATGGTAGACTAATATTATCGATTTACTTGCAAATTCAACTGCTTGTCAGTAAATTTTCATTTATAATTTATTTTAATTCAAGTCAATATATAAATTGAAAAAAGTATTTAAAGAATTTAATTTATTTTTTAATTACAGGCTTTATTATTTGTTTAAAAATTTTATTGACTGAAAAATCTTTTTTGATTAATATTTCAACTATTTTCTTGAAAATTCGTCTTTTTGGAAATTAAATTTTTGTTGAAATTTGGACTAGACAAATCTGAATGGTTCAAAAATATTATTGAATTTTTTTAAAATCTTGGGTAAATTTATATAGCTTTCAAACAAAAGCTTGAAAATAAATGTTTATCGTAAATTTGTATTCTGCATTATATATTATTTGTGTTCCCATATCGAAAAAATTAAAGCGCGCGTAACGCGCGATTGATGATGCTGATGTCAATTAAAAAATACAAATATCGTCAAGGGGGGTGATTATGGATCAAAGTTTCAAAGTTTTTTCGATTGCGGCTTCTCAAAAAATCAGGAAATGTACCACATTTTTCGTATTATATATATTTATTCTTAAGAGTCTTCTGTAGATATTCTGCATTTTTAATTTTTTTAAATTATGCTTCGAAGTTTTTAGTAATGAAAGTTTGATTAAAATTTACACTCCCGATGGGGCAATTGTAAATAAAAATTCTTGTTTGTTCATATAGGTATGTAAAAATTGTTCTTATATATGATGCTTTTTTTAATAATACCCAAGTATTTGTAGAAAAAACATTTGGTTGCAGATTATAGGAGTGCAAAGTTTCGAAAAGCCTAGTATAGCCGTCCAAAAAAATGAAAACCTATTGGATCCATAATCGTCTCATATGACGATGTATACATTACAGCAATTATAATCTAATTTAAACATTATCATGCTTCTGATTGGAAGAGAAACTCATTTTATTTTCCACTCTGTTACTAAAACTACGACTCCCAGCAACCCTTATAAGATCCTATAAAGTTCCTTAATGAGGAGAAAGCTTGACTCAGTAGAAGGCATAATGAGTCATTCTCTTTGCCAATTTCCAGGTCTTCAAAATTGAAATACTCTTTTAGAGTGTAAGGCACATCTCTTTTGAGCTCATTGCCACCTTCGACTCATAGTGCACTATCATCTCTGAAATCGAATTTGTTCACAAACCGTTTAGAAGTACTTATTTATATGTAAACTCCTTGAACTACCATTGGTCTTTTACTATTGTGATGGAAAGGGAAAAAAGGGGAATTAAGGAGGGGATAGAAGGTATGTAGGGAAATATCGGAGCGGGTGAAAAGAATGGTGGGAATCGTAAATAGGTACAAGTAAGTTACTTAGGTATAAGTAAGTAAGGGTGGCGACTGTGCGGAAGTAAGAGTAGAGTGTGAGGGGTAGTATGACGGGAAAGGGGAAGTAGAGTGGGGCAATATAGGGAGGATAAGGGAAGTTGGGAGAACGGGGTTGAGAAAGTAGAAAGGGTTGAGAGGGGAGGAAGTCAGCAGAGAGTGGAAGGGATTGTAAGATATAATTGGATAGGATAAAATCGAATAGGACAAGAATTTTCATAGAAGGAAAGGAGAGATTCAAAGTACTTAAATAACGGCCTCATAGGCTACGAAAAGTAATATTTCGAGATATTACTGTAATTTGCACTCCAGAGGACGGCCGGGTATTAACAAATCGGATCACATGAACTCCCATCTACTACAATGCTACTAAAGGCTGGTGACCTTCTCAGCATAAAAACATAAACCCAAGACGACTATCTCGGT
>NC_046662.1:76643999-76645062 GCF_010883055.1 Belonocnema kinseyi | reverse complement strand
TATTAACTAAGTTTGGTGGGACTGACGCACAGTGGGGTGAAATCGGAAAACGAGGTTCAAAATGACATTCAGAACGCAATTATGCACCGTTTTAGAATTTTTTTTTTTGAAAAATTCAGAACTAAATTTTTCAGAAAATGGTGCGAGTAGATTTTTGATTTTTTTGTTTATTTAATTTTTATTTTAATGCAAACATCGAAAAAAATGTCGATTTTTCTAATTTCATTTTTTTTCTTCTAGACAAAATTTTTCTTATACTTCTCGTCCCTTGAATTTAGTGCACAGGGGTATAAGAAATATAAAAAAATTCTTAACTTGCATAGTTAATTGTTATAAAGAAATTGTATTAACAAATACTCGACATTAAGGGTTATTCGGCTTCAACGTATATTTCTGCTCTGAAATCGCTTGCTTTCATTGTGAGGATGATACGGGAATATTTAAATTTAACATTAAATGTTATTTTTTTATTTTATAAACAAATTATATAGACAAATTCACATTTTGGCCGTTTTTAGGCGAAAAGAAACCGTTTTTTCTTTCTACCTTGTAGCAATTATGTTGCCAGTGATGTTTTCTGAAAAAAAAATTTGCCACCTATCAATATTTGTTTATTTATAAATAAATTATATAAACAAATGCACATTTTGGCCGTTTTTAGGCGAAAAGGAACCGTTTTTTCTTCCTATTGTATTGCAATTATGTTGGCAGTGATTTTTTCGAAAAAAAATTTGCCACCCATAAATATTGGTTCATTTTATAAACAAATTATATAAACAAATTCACATTTTGGACGTTTTTAAACAAAAATTAATCGGTTTTTCCTCTCACCTTGCTGAAATCATATTTACAATGATGTTTTCTAAAAAAAATTTACAATAATTTTTTTTTTACAATAAATTGTATTGTTCTACTAGGCAAGTCATTGTCAATATAGTTTAAAAAATAATAATAGAAAAAAGATTTCTTTCTGACCATAAATATCTGCAATGTACATTCGCTTATAAAATAAACGATTAGTGATGCTTGGCAACATTTTTCCAAAATGTGCATTTGTTCATAT
>NC_046662.1:76625852-76643899 GCF_010883055.1 Belonocnema kinseyi | reverse complement strand
AATTTAGTTCTGAATTTTTCAAAAGAAAAAATTCTAAAATCGGTGCATAATTGCGTTCTAAATGTCATTTTGAACCTCGTTTTCCGATTTCACCCCACTGTGTGACGTTACAACTACAATGTCCACCATATGACGATTTTCCACTAAACTTGGACATGATTTCGACTCGCAAAATAAATGTATAGCATGAAGGTGGTGGTTGGACGTATTATATAAACAATCAATAATACAAACAATAAAATAGCCTCGGAAAGCACTGGAACTTTAATTGACAAAAGACATGCACACGGTAAATGCAAAGTTCAAGTTTCAGGCGACGAATGGAGACTGATGTTTGGAATGCTAGGGGAGTGAATGATCTCAAGGGCAAAGAATTGCGAGACACTGTGCATGTAAGGAAACTCGATATTTTAAGTGTGCCTAAAACAAAGAAAAAGGGATGCGAAACTAAGGACATAGAAAACGGCGTGTTGAAAGGCGGATTTGAAATATGGTCAGGAGTAGATGGTGAATCACATGGTAGGCAAGGAGTGGGTCTGATTTTAAATAAAAAAGCGAAGCAGCATCTCGAAGATCATGATTTTTCAACTCCAAGACTGTTTTGGGCAAGAATGAAAGTAGGAATCAGAAGATTATTTATCATAGCATGCTACGCGCCATTTGACAGTGATCCCAGAGAAGTAAAAGACGTCTTCTGGGACACTTTAAACGACACAATAAATATTTTCGATCGTGGTGAAAGAATAATTCTGCTAAAAGATATAAATGGTGTGGTAGGCATAAAAAATCAGGATATGGCGAAATTATTTGATAATTTTCGGGATCCAAGAACAAACTATAACGGAAATGAATTAGTTGGCTTATGCTTAGAACGGGGTCTGCTCATTACAAATACTTGGTTTAGGCATGAAATGATCCACGTATACATCTGGTCTAAAGAAAATAGCCACAGTATAATTGACTTTGTTGTTGCGGATAAAAGACTAAGAGAGTTAGTCAAAGATACGAGGGTCATGAGAGGGTCTGAATGGAACACTGATAATTACCTTCTGATCTCCAAAATTAACTTAGGTCGGGAATGAAGAAAAAAGAGAACAAAGAAAACAAAACAATCGCGAATAAAAATTTGGAACCTGCAGAAACCGGATGTGCGAATAGATTTCCAAAATAAGATAATCGAAAGCATAGATAGGGCAACATGGGAGGAGCTTATAAAAAACAAAGATATACAGGGCGCATGGAGAATGTTCCGGGATATCATTGTTAGTTGTGCGATCGAAGTGTGTGGTACCGAGATTTTAGGAAGAATGTCTGGTGATGCGTGGTAGAATGATGAAATTCAGGCTGCCCAAAAAGCAAAGAAAGAAGCGTACAGGAGAACTTTGAACATAGCAGGTCTTAGTAATGAGGAAAGAAATAGACGTATAAATGATTACAGACACAAAAAGAGGATACTCAAACGACTAATTAAGGGAAGTAAAGATAAAATTGGAGCAGAAGAAGAGAAGAAAATACAAAACGACTTTGAAGGAAGCAAGAAACTGCTTTATAAAAAAATGAAGGGAAATAAAAGTACAGAGTTTTTCAACATAAGAGATAGCAATGGGGAAATGCCATATGATGCAGAATACGGAGTCAATGAAAGGCTCCTACAAGCTATAAAAACAATATATACGAGTAGCAAAGCAAGTGTAAGGGTAAATGTGAATTTGAGTGACTCTTTCGATATTATTTAAGGAGTTAGACAAGGATGCGTTATGTCTTCATGGTTATTTATATTATTTATGGACAAGTGTTTAAGAATGGCTCTTTTCGACCAAGAGGGTATGGATCTCGAAACAGTAAGGGTACGTGGGTTGGCGTTCGCAGATGATAAGGTTGTTATGGCAGAGTCTATCGAAGACTTGCAAAGAATGTTGAATAAACTGAATGCAAGCATGAAGAACATGGGCCTCAAAATTAACGCAAACAAAACCAAAACTATGGTATTAAATGATGGGAGAATTGAACAAGTTGATAAGTTGGTGTACCTTGGTAGCTTATTTACTAGGGGCGGGAAGATAGAAGAGGAGTTATATAGACGCATAAACGAAGTTAAGAAGGTTATTGATAGCACAGGGTTCTTATCAGAAGTAAAAATCTATCAAATAAAGCTAAAATGGCAATACATAACTCTATATTTGTACCGACTATACTATACGGTAGTGACACATGGACCTATCAAGAAAAAGATCAGAGTAAAGTTAATGCAATTGACATGAGATTCTTGCGCATGATATGCGGCAAAACTCTGATGGACAAAGTGAGTAACGAAATAATTCTTAAAGAATGTGGTGTAAAAAATACGTTAGTAGACACATGGGAAAGAAATCGGTTAAGATAGTTCGGGCATGTTGATAGAGTGCCAAGTGAACGACTAACGAAACAAGTGTATTAAAGTAAAGTAAATGTCAGCGTGCCCAGAGGCAGACCGCGGAAAAAATGGTTAGAATGTGTGAATGAGACCCTAGTTAGAAGAGAAATAAGAAGCCACAGATACACGAGAGCCTGCTTGAAAAAATGCATGAACATAAAAGAAGCTAGAGTAGTATGTCGGGCAGTGTTGCGTAACGAACATGTTATTTAAATAAATATCACGAGAATTCTAGATCAATCTGAAAATTTCATATCCCTTTCTCATATTACTCCCTTCCCCACCGAGTGAGTTACGCCTGCCTCGAGAAGGAAATGGCTTAATGGTGTAATAATAATACTAATCTCTTGAGACCATAATTGTGTAGCCTAATGCACGCACTCTCTCCAAAGTCCATTCAGTAAAGCATTTGGGGGAGAAGCGTTGAGGCAGTTAATGCACAAGCAGATATCTATAGCTCGCTAATGAATGCTATTAGTGTCCTGCACCTATCTACGAGTATACTCACCTGTCCTCAAATGCTAATAATCGCCACAAATTGCCGTAAATCGGGGCTAAGCGGTGCAAGTGTTGAGGGGGGCACCCTTGATTCTACATTTCTGAACGCGATATTTCGTTGTTCTAGGTAAAATATATAAAGGTTTGTAAATAAACATTGTTAAAATTTAATTGCGAAACCTAGACGAAGCAATATTGCAATTCAAATACATAATTCATGATGCGCCATTTTACCTCACATATGAGCTTATTAACCACATATTGAGAAAACGATTTGGTTTTCTCCACACAATTTTTGTTTGTTCAACCATAGAATATGGTCATTATGTAGACAATAAAATATTTAGTTGACCGAACTAAATTTTTTCATTGTTCCAAAAAAATCTTTTGACAGTTGGAGTATTTGGTTGATTCAAGAAAAAATATTGTTTAGTAAGGAATATAATACAGGGAATATACATGCTTTGCATTCTTATAAGAGAATTATCAATTGAAATGTTAATTTGTGTATTCTCTAAATTTTGATTAATCATAACTAAAGTGCAACGATAGATCTAAAATAATCTTTAAAAAAATTATCGCAATAATATTTAACATGTATACTTCGTTTTTTATAATTCTATAATTTATCGTCCCGTTTTATTACTTGATTTTCCACTGCTCGTTTTTTTTCTTTAATGACTCTATCCACCTCTACCTTTTTTCATACCATTTTATAATTATTCTCCTATTTCTCTATCTTATCTATTCCTATTAATAAGCTCCAATCTTATCCCCAATTTAAATACTTCTATCCATTTCTACCGTTAATTATCCTGTTTTATAAGACTTTGTCCTTTTCCTCGTTCCATAAGTTTTATGCTTTTCTAATCCATTCTGTCACATTTTATCCTACTTTGTTTTTATGATTTCATCATTTTCTGTTCCATTTTATAACTTAATCATATGCGCAGCTTCTCATACTAATAATTCTATAAACCTCTATTCACATTTTTATCACTTTTTATCATTTTTATCATATTCCTTTCCCTTTTTATGTTTCTGTTTATAACTTTGTACCTTATATTTGCTTTCTTCCATTTCTATAATAGTAATTGATCCTACTTTATAAATCTTTATAATCTACCTCATTCTAACAATTTTCTGCTTTCTGTTATGTCCTATCACTTCTTATCTTACTACATTTTTATATTTTTATCATTGTTTGTCCTATTATTCGAACTGTATACCAATAATTTTTTATTCCAATTTATAATTTTTCTTTATTTCTTTAATTATATTTATAAGTGTGCATGTTATTCCCGATTATAATAATTCTACCAATTTATATCATATTTCAATCCGTTTTATCAAACTTTATCGTTTCCTTATTCCACAAATTCTATGGTTTTCTGCTTCGCTCTACCGCTTTTTATCCTATTCTATTTTGTAGAATCCCATCACTTTCTATTCTATTTTATAACGACTTGATCGAGTTCCCTATTCCTTTTTCCAACAATATTATCAACTCCTATCCTTTTTTCTACTTCATTCAAATTAAATTAATTTTTTTTCCTTTTCCTTATTTTTGCTTATAAATGTTTACACTATTCCCAATTTTAATACATATTTTTATCTATTTCTATCGCATCACACCTTATTTCAAAAATATTTAGTTCCTTTTTCTCATCGAAATAATTGAAGGGCCACAATGCGTACGGGCGTAAGTGCCAATTTTCGGAAATCGGTTTATTGGCTCAAACTACTTGTTTCCCCCTAACTTGTGTCCCTGAAGTACATTTTGGTCCAGTTCGATCCGTAAGTAGGTCTAGAAAAAGAATTCACTGCATACGGACGTAAGTGCCACGATGCTTGCTGGCGTGAGTGCCATGCTTCAAAATGTAGTGTCATCGCGGTGTCATTGGCAAAGTTACTTTTTATGTGTCAAAATTGAAGCTTTCTTGTGCGCTCCGATCTTTGAACAGGGCTTTCTCGCACATATTTATCTTTTTGAAAAGCTCTTTTAGCAATTCAATAGAGCTACCAATGTACTTTCTTGTTTTTCTATTAAAGTAAAAAATTAAACAGGTCCGCAACTTTTTATGTGTCAAAATTGAAGCTTTCTAGTGCGCGCCGATCTTCGACTAGGACTTTCTCGCGCATGGTTATCTTTTTCAAACGGCTCTTTTTTCGATTCAATAAAACTAAGCGATAACTCTAAAGTGCTTTATTGCTTTTCTCTTAAATTAAAAAACTAAACAGGTACGCAACTTTTAATGTGTCAAAATAGAAGCTTTTTGGTGCTTGTCGATCTTTAACCAGCGCTTTCTCGCACATGGTTATCTTTTTTAAAGCGCTCTTTTTGCGATTCAATAGAACTACACTGAGAAAAGTGGATTACACGGAGTGGATATTACAAGTTGAGGATAATACCCCGTAACGAAAGGTATTATATCGCGTATAATCTATATTCTTTTCCTAATATATGAAGATTATTCAGGAAATAATAAAAAGTGTAACCCAAAATTTATCGACTAAAACTAGTATATATTTTTGAAAATCAATCAATTTCAAGAGTAGATGAAATACTTTCGGTTAGCCTAGACACTTCGGTAAATAAAATAACCTCAAAATCGTTGACCAGATTTTTTTGAATTTGAAAATCAAAAAGAACACCGAATAAAGCATCGTGACAAACGGTACTTTCGTAATTGTTTAAAAACTTGAAATTACTTACTCCCTTTTCAATTTTAATTTATCTGAATATTTTAGTTCATATAATCTGCATCGCTGTCCTATACTTTCTTGTTTTTATTTTAAATGGAAAAATAAAAAATGTATGCAACTTTTCATGTAGAAAAATCAGAGTTTATGCGGACACGCTGTACCTTTGACATAGGTTTTGTCGGAGGATGATGATTTTTTCAGGATGTTCGTTTCATGGTTCGATAAAGCCTAACTGTATCTCGAAACTTTTTAGCGCTTTTTTCCTTTTTTTGTCTATTTTATAATTTCCATCGTTTTTTTCAATCTCTTTCTGCTTATAACTTTCTATTCTATTCCCAACTTCAATAATTCTATCCATTTATCTCGTTCATTTTCATGTTTCTACACTTTTCAGTTATGTTTTATAACTCGCTTACATTTCCTATTATTCGTTCAGAAAATTACATTCACTTCTATCCTTTTATATCCCATTTTATAATTTTATTTTATTTCTCCATCTTTTTCTATTTCCCTTTATTACTTATCATCCTATTTTCAATTCTAATGACTTTTTTACTTCTATTGTTATTCATTCTGACTTATGAGTTTATTCATTTCCTCATACCAACAAATGAGGATGCTTTCCGTATGTGTGTGTGTAATTTTTTTCTGTTTGTCGTATTTGGAAAATTAAAAGAGCTATGATCATGACACTTGGGCGAATTGTAGCTATGACTGATATCCAGGTTTGCTGGATTTTCAGCTAGATCGGCCATTTAAAAGTAGTTTTCTTGCGTCTAGAGATTTCAAGAAGAAATGTTACCATGTTTATATGAGCAAAACTTTTTTTATATCAAAAACACAACAATAAGATAATAAGTGCATTTGTTCGCATTTCGGGACGCATCGAGCGACCTATATTGTTGAACTTTTTATAACCCACAAGTACCGATTTATGAAGTTTTAAAAAACCGTTTCTTCTGCTTATATGGGAAAAACTATTTGATATTCAAAATATGTACAAACATACGATATCCACTTTATTTGTTTTTGTTTTCGAGATGCATCGATTGACTTATTGTTGAGCTTTTTATGACCCACCAGTACGAATGTATGAAACTTAAAAAAGTTGGTGTATTCTCTTTTGATTAGAAAAACTTTTTTCGTATTAGAAATACAACATTATTGTACCTGCCATGTTTGTATTTTCAATACACGTCCAATGCCCTACTGACGAACCTTAGATGACCTTTAATGAACTAGCAATACCGGTTTATAAATTAAAAAAATATATTGTTCCAAATTATTGATTCCCAAAATTAGGAACCTCTTATGATCTAAAATACTTTATTAATATAGTTTTTAAATTGTGTAAGAAAATGATGTGCTTTGTTTAGAGGAAGCTTTCCAGTATTAGGGATATAACAGAAACATTTGATTTAAGCATCTGATTTAATTCTTCGCGTCTGTGAAGCGCGTAGATTGATCTATTGATGAACTTTCGATGAACATTCTTGATTAACTAATAGCGCTGAGAATGTTAAAAAAAGGTTACATTGTTTATATGAAGAAAACTGTAGTTTTAATTTGTAATATAATACTACCGTAAGTTTAAAAGTTGTTTATTGTAACAACACATCGATTTACATTTTGGTGGGCTCTCTGATTTTCTAAAAATAAGATTTTCGGTAAGACAAAAACATAAGCCTTAAAAATATTAAAAGGATCCATTTTTTTCTTTTTTTAGGCAAAACTCAAATCCTTCCTCTGTAAGAAAATAAATTCATTTGATACGTACAAGGAAGAAAATTGATCATAAAATGAGCACAAATAAATACGCCCAAAGTGAATACCAAAATGCTTCGCAGTGATATTTCAATTTTTATGATTCTATCAATTTCTGTTCCGTTTCACTACTTGACAATATTCCCAAGTTATCATAACTTCATTTCATACTCTAATAATTAAATCAATTTCTATCATTTTTAATCCCATTTTATAATTTTTTAAATATTTATTTATCTTCTTTTATTATTTTTTCTATTTTTGCATCATATTCTCAAGTCTTATAAGTTCCACCCAGCCCTACAATACTTTATCCTGTTTTATGAATATTTATCTTCATCCTCATACTACTAACAATTCTATTAATTTCTCATACATTCTATACATTTTTATCATAGTTCGTTTTTCATAATCCTATTACTTTATATCCCATTTTACCTTTTTCTATGCAATTCCTGCTTCCAATAATTGTGGGCCGGGATGCAAGAACCGGGTGAACGCTCGAAACGGGTTTAAATATTGTCCACGTGAAGAAAGGAGAGATGAAAAATTTTGTTTCGAATTTTAATTTTTCAAACATACATTTTAATAGGAAATTTAATTGCGCATCTTTTTTTCCTGGTCAAAAAAGTTGGAGCTTTTTTAGTTTTCGAAATAAATAGAAAAAACATTTTTTTTACCAAAACAAAATTGAATTTCTATTTTGTTTTCAACTCGTGCTCAGACACTGAATTTTGGGAATTTCGTACTAAAGTTCACAAGGATTTCGCTTTGCATTGTTCTAAGAGTAACTATGAAGGTTAGAAGTTGAAATATTTTTATTTAAAAAAGTTATTAATTTTTTCCCGTCACGTCATAAAAATTAGACATGGATACTTTCCAGCGCTTGGGGAGTCGAGCGAATTTCGAGCTGGAAAGAAGTTCCAGAAAAAAGTTGTTCAGTTAGGAATAAGGAAATTCTTAGGAAAATATTACTTCGATTAATTTAACGTTTCAAAAACTATGTTCAACTTCGAGTGCGGTCGGTGCTCGCGCGTAGCCAAGAGCGTCTCCCGCGTCTCCAATTAAAATTAAATAACTACTAGAAGTAATATTTTCTTAAAAATATATTCGTTTCTCTTTATTCTTATTGAGAAATGATTTTAGAAATTCTTTCAGAATAAATTGAAAATATAGGAAACTGTTATCATTAAAACCTACCTTTTATAGTGCATTCTGCTATGTTGAGAAAAGGATGTAAACAAAGATGTGCATTTGAGATCTTGAATGAAATACTACAATTTACAGAATATAAACAAAGTGGTCATTTCTGCGTCGATCTTTGAATAGTGCACACTTAGAGAGTTCTTCAAGACTTATTAATAATCTTTGGTTTTTCCCGTCTTTGTGTCAAGCATTTTAATTTCTTTTTGGTTTTCAAACCTCCTTTTCTCTAGGACCGAAATGCATCCGAATCACTAAAGAAAAACTGAAATATGTAAGATGCTTGTTGAAGTATTTAAGTCAACCTGGAAAAGATTTTTACGAAAAATTCTTCCGAGACATAGTTGTAAAAAATGGGAAAGATGAGGAAGGCTGAAATAAAGAACAGTAAAATGAGAATAATCGAGTATTTTTAATCAGCATAAATATTAAATATAATAAAAATTAATTTTCAACTGTCTAAACGCGCATTAAAGTACGAGAAAAGAGGAGGTTTGAAACCAAAAAAGAAATTAAACTGCTTGACACACTATGTCTTGGAAGAAATCTTTATATGTGCACTATTCAAAGAATGAAGCAGAAATGACCATTTTTTACATTGTTTTGTCAACATAGCAGAATGCACTATAAGAGATAGGCTTTAATGATTACAGTTTCCTATATTTTAAATTTGTTTTTAAAAAATTTCTATCATTATTTTTTAATAAGCCTAAAGTGTAAAGTATAATATATTGATAAGAAAACATTATTTTTAGTACTTATTTAATATTCATTCTGTACTTTCAACGAGCTGTCGATGGAATTCGGTTATCCGAACAGAGACGCGGGAGACGCTCTTCGCTACGCGCGAGCACCGACCGCACTCGAAGTAAAACAATCATAGTTTTTAAACCTTTGAATTAATCGAAGTAATATTTTCCAAAAAACTTCTTTATTCCTTACTGAACAACTTTTTTGCTGAAACTTCTTTCTAGCTCAAAATTCGCTCGACTCCCCAAGCGCTGTAAAGTATCCATGTCCAATTTTTATAACGTCACTGATTGAGTGACTGAGCACGAGCTGAAGTCAAAATAGAAATTAAATTTTGGTTTGGTAAAAAAATCATTTTTTTCTATTTATTTCGAAAACTAAAAAAGCTATAACTTTTTCTATGAGGAAAAAAATGCTCAACAAAATCTTTCATCTCCACTTTGTTCACGTGGAAAATGGTTTTACCCGTTTCGAGCGTTCACCCGATTCTTGCATCCCGACCCTCAAGCATTTTGCAAGTTTCTATATTATGCTATTTTTTTATTTCTTTTTTTATCACATTTATAGCATCTTATCCTATCCTCTCCACAAATTTCCATTTTGCACAACTTTGCGTTCCACAAAACTTTGCAAAAGGACTTTTTTATTTGTTTCTTTTTGTAAGAGATCTACAATTTAAAATTATTTGTTTCAAAATCACTTTATTTCAGGACAAAAATATATGGAAAGAAACAGATTTTAAATGGATTATTATAGAAATTACGGCAATCGACATAATAACAGTAGAGTGAACATAATTTATTTATATTCATACGGTTTTTTAAATTATAAAAAAAATATTTCTCTTGATTATTCCTAGTACGTTAATACAGATTATTTACAGATCTTTTTAAACGTTTGATCTTATGTAAGCTTAAAACTAACTCACTAAAAACTTTTGATGCGATATTTGTTTTCACTTATCCAGAATCTTATTAAAAGGGCTTAAATTAATGAGGGAAATGTTCTACATAAGTAAAGATAGTTTTCTTGATAAAAGTTATAATACGTTAAGTTAAGTAATAATGCACACTATCAAAACCTAAATCAGTGAGAAATGGGTCACTGAATCAAATCCGTTAAAATTTTTACTAATTCACAACGGAATCTCACTGAGTGAAATAGCTGACATGATTTGAAAATATAATCGACACTTACATTTAAACAACTAGTTACAAATTCAAGCAAACTGTAAAATTGTTTAATTTCTTAATAATGATCATTGTTACAAACAATAAATTGTTATCGAAATAGTTCAAATTCAACTCAAGATTAAATTACTTACAACTGAGTGAATTGAATGAACATTTTTTTGTGATAAATAAATCAATTCCCACATTAAATGTTCCTCGAAGATTTCTTGAAAGTTAGTCAGTATTAATTTTTGATCAAAATTTTACGCGATAAAAACGTTAGATAATATTAGCACTTCCACAATTACAATTTTGAGACAAATCAGCATGGGAAATATTCTTATTAGGTCACAATAATTACATAATTACACAAAATTCCGATACAATGTTAAATTATTTATTACAATGGTCATATTAAATAAAGGCGATAAAAGAAACTGCTTCCTTCCTTCACAGAATAAAGAAATGATAAAATTTGTTGCAAGCAATTTTTTAGAGGGATAAAGATTTATTCAGACAACTTCGCGTTTTTCAAAGCATGTATGGTGTCATGGAAAAACAAAAGAAAGTTTAACCGATATTTAGTTCAAGTTTATCCTGTAACATTAATTTTGGTTGCAGCCAATCTTTCATCGGAAATCGATGTAAAGTTTATCTTTTCTTTCTTCTGTGTTGTAATAATGTGAAATTTGTACATTTTTAAATTATTCGTTCGTAAAAATTAAAACTGATCAAACATTAGTAGAATAAATATTATTATTAAATAAAGTCCAAGAAACTTCAAATAGATAAATAATTTTCTGCCACAAAGATATGTTTATTTGTGTAATTTATTCATAGTATTTGTTATGAACAACAATTATTGTCAAAATTTTAACCGAACTTTGTTCCTATAATATTAATACTGAGGTACTATTAACTTACAGTACAAAAGCACTTACTAAAAAAAATCTTTGCATTTGCGTATTTAGTTATTAGATTGTTAATTTTTCAAATGTACTGTGTGTTATAAAAAATTAAATATTATATAAATCAATAATGCTTAATAATAGAAATAAATTTTAATATTTTTTGATAAAATTGTTTATAACCTTATAAATTATGGATGTGTGATTTAAGGTCATTACTAAATACAAATCTAATACAAAACATCAAGCATTTTGGGAAAGAATTCTGTGTTTCAACATTTGCACACTATACTGAAGAATTTTTATCCATTGTATCCTAGAAAGAAATATCTATGTTTTCTTTTTATTATGAAAGTTTCATCTACTAGAAAAAAATTTTTTAATAAAAAATCGTTCTCTCTGGGGAATTTGTTCGTCTTCAATATAAAAAAAGTTCAAATCGGTTAAAAATTGTGACTTGGAGACTGACTTATCTGCAAAAATTCAATCCTGAACCACTGGGCGTTTGCTCTTTACATAGAATTTTCCACAACAATAATTCGAAAATCCAACTACAATGTGCAGAGAATAGAGTATGAAAAAAATTCACCAAAAAATATAGCGAGAATAAGTATTACGACAAATTATCAAATGAATAGTAATAATAATGATGAAATTCCCTCATTTAAATTAAGAGAGCAGATTCTTGTTCTAAAATATCGATGCAAGGAGGACTTTAAAGAAAGTTCAAATTATCAATTTATCTCTTTCTATACTAAATCAAAAAGAATTTCCCTAAAGAAGCCAAAAATGCACTCTAAATCATAATAAATCTCTTTAGGATAGCAAAAAGCTTTGAGTGCCCGAGAATTTCAAAGAGCGATTGAAACGTGGACGAAACTCTAAATATTCCTGCATAACGTACGTTTGTGAAACGCATCATTTTATAGCATAGTAAATACAGAAAGGGTACTTTGTATTGGAGATGATGTACACGTTTAGCATACTTTGATAATGGGGAATGTTATTTAGCCAGCGAAATTATTGACGAGCGAATCGATGTAACAAGATTTACAACTGGCTCTCACAAATTGCAGCGTTTCGATTGAACGTGAAAGGAGAGCACTTTTCATCAGCAAACTTATTGTCGTTATTTATCGAAAATAAATACATTTTCCATTATACAAAAACGAAGAAGTTAAGTCTAATTTTTAAGTCTAATTAAAGTCATTAATATATTAATATGTGGTAACGAAATAATGACGGCTGGTGTAGAGCAGTGAGGAAATAACGTATTGTCGTTTGATATTTTACGAGATTTTAAGGAACTTTACGGAGTTCAATCAGAATTTAATTGATTTCAACCGATACCAATGTACACTGAAAGAAATAATTCGACGATACACGCATAATTCTGGTTATTCTAACCATAAAGTATTGCTTACTCAGGTACAGCGATACGTTTTGCGTATTTTACCCATGCCATAACACAGACACACAAAAAAAGTGTGCGGATCTGGTAACAAGACACACGTATAGTATGGATTTTGGGGCTCTGAATTCAAATTCGGTATCAAAAATCACCCATGACGTCATGGTTGAGCCATAACTTCAAAAAATGTCGAAAAATCATGCCCTGAGGCAAATAAATTTCAAAATAATGCCAGTGATGCAAATTTTCACTTCAAAAACATGTCGACAACTGTAAAGGATCAACCCTTGCCTGATATCAACTTATTTAACATAACTTTACCCAACAGAACCTGACCTCACCTTACCTGAATTAACAGAAATTTATTGAACTACACGTAAAGCTCTGGAAGCATATTTTCCCAGTAGCAAATGTGTGCTACATCGAATGGGTCAACTCGAGCCTAACCTAGAAATAAATCTAACCTAGACTAACCTAACCTAACCTCACGAAACACAATTAAACTGATTGTGATGTCATCTTGCAGGCATGCGATTGAGAAATGCTCGCGGTTTTTTTCCTTGTAGCATGAGACTCAACACAGAAAAACGCTGGTGTTAAATTTGTTGCAGCTCAAATTCCATTGGGCCCCCAATGATCATTTGAGAGAGTTTTGTAGTCTCAAATGTATTCCTCTGAACGTAGGTGCCCATGTGGACATCTAGGGGAAAGTATCATTTGGAGACTGAATTTTGGCTCATGCAGAGTTGTGGAGTTCTGAACCGCGCTGTCAGCCACTTGAATACCTGTCAAAGCAACTATTCGCTTTGCGATATTAGACTAAATAATTGTTAATAAGAAAACGAATTGAAACAATATTTACCTAATTTCCATTTTCTTTCATTTAATAGGGCGTACCAGTCACTTAGAATAAAATTATAACTTCCTAATGCAACTTCCAAAAGTTAGGTTAGTCATGCCCGTCGACATTTAAACTAAAGCCGGGATGTATAGAAAAAGTTATGACCTTCTACATATACAATAAGGTATTTTCACTCCAATCACTAGCTCACTTCACTTCGTTGAATACTGAGAGGATAACTATTGACCAAATGCATGGAAATCGGTTAATTTTTGCTCTATTTTTCTAATATCTTCGTAGAAAGTAATTTTGCTGTATAAGTGCAAAAGTTTTTCTTTTTTAGGGACTATTTAATGCAATAATAAAATGATAATAATTTTCATTCATGCGTGCGTTAGGGCTGAGTTCTCGTTGTCTACCCTTTGAAGCGCGATTCAAAATTACATGCAAAAACAATTCTTGTAATTTAAATAAATAATTATTAAAATATACACAAGAATGTATACAAATTGTGTAACTTTTGATTTCAGACAAGAAAAAATTTATAACACATATATTTGATGAATAACAGTTTATTTTCCTTGAATTTGAAAGACTGACTAATATTTCTCAAAATATTTGTTAAAAGATTCATCTTTTTAAATACCATATGATGTTTCAGCAGCTTGATATATAGAAGCTAATTGCAGAATATAATACTGATAATACTTGAATAATTCTAAAACAAAATTTCAGATTGTTCTTTTCGATTGAGACGTGACAAAACGACGCTTGAAGTAAAAAAAAAATGAAAGCATAACTACAATGCAGTCGTGATAATTGAAGGATTTATAGGTTATATAATTATATGAATTCCCAGAAAAATACATACAAAATATTAAAAACTTATAAATAATTATTTTCAATCACTTTTCCAAGAAATTTCTTTTTAAATTGAATGTTTTGTAAAATATAATTTGGTCTTTGGAATTCACTGAAAATAAACTGTTATTAATATAATATATGTGTTGTATTTTTTTTGGCTGAAATCAAAGTTACACAATTTGTATATATCCTTGTGGATATTTTAATAATTATTTACTCAAGTTACAAGAATTGTTTTTTAATGTAATTTTGAATCGTGCGCCAAGTGCGGCCAATGAGCGGTCAGCCCTAACGCAAGCGCAGTAGCTCAGGGTGCCAACATTGGCATCATTGGTCCACAGTACAAACCGGAAAAATAAATCAGCCGGCAGGAAAAAGTTGGGATATGAAAGCCTCAATTAGGTGTTTCCACTTCAACCATCAGCTAACTTCACTTTGTTAAAAGCTGAGGGGGAAAAATGGATCAAATGCATGGAACAAAACTTTATTTTTGTAATATATTTGTAATTAATCATCATAATTATTTTATTATTTCATTAAATAGTAATTAAAAAATAAAAACTATTTTTTAACTACACTTATATAAAAAAATTACCTTTTACGAAGCTGTTAGCAAAATAGGGCAAAAATGAACTAAATCCCATACATTTGGTCCCTTATTTTACCCTCAGCAATTTACGAAGTGAAGTTAGCTGTTTATTGAAGTGAAAATACTTAATAGGCTTTAATCTTATCAGTTTGAATGTTCCCGCCACTATATTTGAATCATTGCAATGTTGTACGAAACTCCCAATGTTTCATGAAACTTTTCATCAAGCTAAGGTTTCATGCAAATTTACATCCCTATTCATCGCGAAAAACAAATTTCTGTTTTTATTATACAATTGTATTTACCTTATCTTTCATGTATGGCACTAGCCACTGCAAGATTAGATATCTAAGGTACCTTTAAACTTCCACAGAAAATCTAGTGAAAATTTGTTCGAAGAACCAAACTTTGGTGGTTTGAATGTCATATAGTAGGTTTTGACTAACCTAACATTTGGATATTACATCACGCCAAGTACTATTTTTATTCCAAGACTATTTAGTCGCTGGTAAATGAGAGGAAATAAAAAGTTAGGTAATTATTATTATAACTTACCTGCTTATAGACATCTGTTTTACTCAAATAACGACCGACAAAATGATCTTGACAGATGACTTTCAGTTTGTAGACGACACTTCACGTTGCACTGGATGAGAAAAAACAGTGTCTAAATGATGCTTTTCCCCTAGATTCTCCGGTTCAAATTTGTTGCAACTCTATTGAACACCGATTTCGGTGTACATTGGAGGATCGGCGATTTTCTGTGTACACCAACCAAGTGAACCATTGATGAAGAGCTACGGTTGCATGATGACGACATCGGAGAGCCCGCTTTCCCACCCTGACCAGACACTTATTTTTGTGTGGCTGTGTAATTATTGAAGCAATATTACTGCTTCAGTCATATGTTCTAATAGATATTTCTAAACATAAGATGGCTGTGTCAAACAGAATTTAGTTGGGGTAAATCAACCATACGCAAGACTCTCAGCTGCACCTCTCACAATTTCGTTGAAAATTGTTTTTTAAAGATACACGGAAAAAATATAAATCGTATTTATTTTACATTGCGTTGAACTATTCAACGAAATGTGTTACAAAGTTCTATAAAATTTAAAGACCGGGGTGACGGAACCTCGATTGAAAGGTAGTGTATACGAAAAACGTAAAATAGTTCTATAAAATCTAAACTTGTAGCTAAAATACAGTCTATATCAAAGAAGTTTTGAAACCAATTTTATGCCGAAAAAAATTTAATCTTTTGCATAATTTAAGAAAGCTCAAAATATTTAAAGAAAAGCGATGGATTTTCAACACAAGAGATACTGAAGTATTTTAAAAAATTTTAAAGTTATGTCAGATGATTGAAATGGGATTATAACAAATAAATAAAACAAAACATGATTTAATGTGTGTTTTAATTAGCGAATTAAAAAAAATTAGAAAAAGACAACTTACGTAAGAAATTCTTTTTACTACCCCCCCCCCCCCTCCCTCTCCACCTACCCAATAATAAAATATATACGTAAAATTAAAATTATAATAAATATAAAATTGAAAAACTTGAAAATTAAATATTCAAAGTTTCACAATCTCAGTTTAACACTAGTTGATATTTGTACTGACCATTTCGGTGTCAATAATCCAAAAATATCTTCTAAATAATTTTATTTTTTTCCAGATGTGGAGGACTTATTAGGAAAACCTGTTCAGACTGAACTGGCATCTGAAACTGGTATAGATGTTGCCCTCGATACACTTTTAGACGTTGCAAATGGTAAGAAATTAGCTTGAAAATATTAAAAAATGAATAATAATAAAACTTAGAAAAATTAAAAATAAATTCTACAAATTTTATTTCACCTAATTTCTTGGTATTTTCTAGCTGTTACTGTGTATTTGCTATAATTTCTGGCTATCAATACTAAGCTCTGCTATCGCGAATCTTATATGGAATAGAGAAGTCATTTGATGAAGCACAGAATACACTAAAGGCATATCTGCATATTCATACGTGTGTTATGCATATGCTTAACGAAAATTAATTTATACTCCAAGCACACGGAGGAATACTGACGCTTGAGTGCCTTCTCTTCCAAGCAAGAATTTATACCATTTTTATCATTCATACCTTTTATTTATTTCAATATTTGGTTGTTAATTTGAATTTAGATGAATTTAGGATGTGAAGACTGATATGTGTTCTTGAGAGGAAATACACGTATGACTAGTTTCTCATGTGAAATGTTACACTTAGTGAATTCTAGTTAATCAAAGTGATCCCGAAATTGGATCAAAATGATATGCAGCGCTTTTATATAAAATTTGGATTTTTTATTTTATCAGCAAATGAGCATCAAAATGATTCGATTATCAAGATCAATTGCCAGTTACGAATTGCCATTTATCATATCACGACCAAATAATGAAATGCACGTAAAAATGTCAAAATTGAGCTAACTTTACCTAAAGAACTAGTTTTCTAAGGTCAAACAAATAATTTGCATAGACACAGAGAGTTTTAGACTAATATACATTTGAAAATCGAAGTTTTTTTTAATTTCGCCTTTTTGGTTTGAAACTTCATCTCTTTTAGTATAAATTAATTCTTTGGAAAAAGGACCTAATGCTTTGTTTAAAATTTAATATATTTTGTTAAAAGTTCATCTTTCTTGGTAGCAAATTAATCTTCTTGGTCAAACATTTATCATTTATGTTAAAAATTGTACACCTTGGTTGAAAATTAAACTCTTATATTAAAATTTTATTTTTTTATTGAACTTTCGTTATAAATTTAGGTATTTTGTTGAAAATTCGTTTCTTTTTGTAGAAAAATATTCTTCATGTTTAAAAACTCATTAAAAACAACATTTACTTTCATTAAAAATCCAAATATTTTTTATCGTAAGATCATTCTTTTCGGTTTAA
>NC_046662.1:76622622-76625752 GCF_010883055.1 Belonocnema kinseyi | reverse complement strand
TAATAATTAATACTTTTTGGTTCAAAACTGTAATATTCGTTTGAAAATTTTTATTATATATTTTTTGAAATAGTTTTATTAGAAAGTCATATTTTGAATAAAAATTCGAATATTTTGAAGAAAATTATTCTTTTTGGTTCGATGTTTAATATCTTTTGATATACATTTAATGTTCTTCGTTCCAAATGGAACTGTTTAGTTTCAAATTCATTTAATTTTTTGAAAATTCATCTTTTTTTAGAGAAGCTTGAATTTCTTGGTTGAGAATTTATTATTTTTTAATTGAAAGTTCAACTATATTTGGTTGAAAATTGACCTCTTTTGTTAAAATGTAATTTTTTGGGTAAAGATGTATGATTTTAGTTAAAAGTTTATCTATTTGGTTAACAAAATGATTCCACATGGTTGAAAATAAGTCTTTAAATAGGAAATCAATTTTTTTTTGGAAATGTAATTATTTTGTTAAACATCCGTCTCTTGGATTAAAAATCAAATTATTTTTCATGAAAGGATAATTATTTTTGGTTGAAGAGTCTAATTTCATATTTTTGGTTGAGAATAAATCTTTTTCGGTTAAAAATGTAATACTTTTTGTTAAAAATGCAACTGTTCAGTTCATTACTTATTTTTTTTGGTGGAGCATTTAACTATGTTGAAAATTGATATTTTTTGGTTAAAAATTTAACTATTTTGTTGGAAATTCGTCTTTTTGGTAGAAAATAATCTTCTTAGGTGAAATTAATCTTTTTGGATAAAAATATATCTGCTCCGTTGATTGATGAATTCTTTTATTAAAAATTAATTTTTGTCGGTTGATGGTTGAAAATTTATATCTTTATTTTAAAATTTAACTATTTTGTTGAGAATTCGTTTTTCTTCAGTTCAAAATTACCTTTTTCAACTTGAAATTAAACTGTTCGAGTTTAAGTTAAAAATTGATCTATTTGGAAGAAAATTCAACTAATTCGTTAAAAATTTTATTTTAATGAATGTATTTTATGTATATACTCGTGTATTGTAATGAAAATTTAACGTTTTCTCACAAATTTTCTGTTAACTCTTAGAAGTTGTAAATCTTCCAGATGTGAATGAAATTATGTAAAAATTTATTTTGGATCTGCAAAAGTGGATCATTTTGATCGGAAGTTGATAATCAAATGATCAAAATGGTGATCACATAGGTAAAAAAACTTATTATACAAACAATATTTATAAAATGTAATGAATACACATTATATATTGACAAATTATGATGGTTTCCCGTGCAGAAATTCCAATTTGGATCTGATCGGGGCCAGATCGTGCAGAATTTGGCCAAAATCAGGCCATATAGATGGGGCCAGGCTCGAAATGAAACGCGATGCCCGATCGGGGCCCAAGCGTTTCGCCCAGAGATAACCATACCTGGCCCTGATCGGGTCAGACACTTTTTTTCGAGCAAACGGAAAAAGTCAAATGACGCAACATTACAACCAGCATTTGTGTATGATAAACCATTTAAGTATTTTGCAATATATTTTTGGTTTTAATTTTTAAATTGAAGTTGCTTTCAATTTTTATATTGAACCTAATTGCGGAATGTATCAAATCACCTAAAAATACTTGAAAATAAATATGTTAATTGTTTATGACGTCATTGTTGATCTAATTCGTTTTCACATTCAACAAATAAAATATTACTTTTGCTACTTTTCTTATAAATAAATAGCCTCATTTTGAGGTTAGGTTTCATCTTAACATTCTTAATAAATTTACTTATTATAGTCTTCAACACGTAATTCAGGAATATTTTAAAGTATACCATACCTACGCATTCGTCTTGTGCTCACTTTTGGCATTTTTGCCCACTTATTTTGTCACTTTTCCAAATAATAATGGAAATATTTTTGACGCTTGACACTTTACGTTGAAATTTCGGCGATTTGGAGTCAACCCACTTTAGTCCCCGAAATTAATGGAGCGCCATCTCCTGGCAAGCATGGCTGTTAAGTCAGGATCTAGACGGGGCCAAATTTAACAAGCACAAAATTGCGTGCCCGATCTGGCCCAAATCGGAAATAAGGCAAGCATTTGGCAATTTGGTTTCACTACTCTAAAATTCTCATTTCGAGGAACTCTTACATGAAACAATTTTGATAATTACCTGAAATTCGATATTTCACAAAGTGCTAAAACAGAGTAATATATGTAGCAGTTTCAACATTATTTGCTTTTAGGTCTTCAATTACAGACATTCAGAGTTCTTGGTACAAGTGGTTACATCCATGTATAGTCAGACCGCAGCGCAGTAGGATAAATCAGTATTTCTCGACCAATTAGTCTAGAGCTTATTATTCTTATCCGACTTGATTTAAAAAAATGAAATTTAACTACATTTCAAAGAGATTTTTGAGAGCCGCTTTTGAAAAGCTTTTTCAATAATGTTTTACTGAAGAAAGCTGAAATTTTATTTTTTATTTTTTATAAGCGATCTGAATTTTTTTGCAGCTACTTATGTTCATAAAACACATAATGATATCAGTAGATACACTTCTTACATATAGAGCTGTTTATAACATTGAAAACAAGATTGTTTATTTTTAAATTCACAAATTAATAAGTGAAAGTGCTACTTCAAGATTAAAAGTACTTTGAGATTTTATTTTTATATTGCATAATTAATCATTCTTGGTTTTCCATTTGAAATAAGTATAAAGTAATTCTTTATTTTATAAGAAAGTTTAATAAACAAATGCATATCCTAGTCATTTTTCGTTCTAAAGACTTCGTTCCTATAATGAAATCGATCAAAAATTTGTCCGAAATTACGTGTACGATTTGTGTTACTATTTTGTAAAAATTGTTAATTGTTTGCATAAACTCAATAAACAAATGCAAAAATCTCAACAGATTCGATTTTAGATAAACTATTTAGAAATATCTTTCCTTTATGAAACTGCACCTACCGACAATAAATAAATAAATTGCACAAACCAAAACAGATTTCCATCAATTTTTAATTAGCAGAAGATTAGGGCTTTTCAACAGAATTATTATTATTATTATTATTATACCATTAAGCCATTTCCCTTTCGGGGTAGGCGTGACTCACTCGGCAGGGGAAAGGAGTAGTGTGTGGATGGGATAGAGA